>NW_026068219.1:693255-762510 GCF_014885135.2 Alexandromys fortis
TTGTATTTCCATATGAAAAATGAAGCCACTTTTTATTTATGTTTTTTTAAAACCTAATGTGTATAGGTTCATTGTCTACATGTATGTCTGTACAGCACATGTATGTGGTGCTCATAGAGGCTAGAAGACAATGTCTGATTCTCTGAAACTGAAGTGACAGATGGTTGTGAGCCATTATGCAGGTATTGAGAATCCAGCCTGTGGTCCTCTGGAAGACCAGGCAGTGCTCTAGTCACCTACTCCTGTAAATTTAGCAGTATAAAGAATCAGCTTATTCTCATGTGTTCCACAGAGCTGTTGCAGTGGATGTGAGACCCTCACTGCCAAGAACTATATAGTTGTCAACGAGTATTCAGAATGTCTGTAGTGACTCTTGCTTATCAAAATCCAGTGCAAGAAATCCAGTAACATGTACTGGTATATTTTAAATCATGAAACATACATTCTATTTCTTTAAGATTTATTTTATTTTTAAGTGTGTGTGTGTGTGTGTGTGTTGGAGTATATAAAAATAAAAGTAGGTGCCCATGAAAGGTAGGCCCATTGCATTTACTATATGTGCAGGTAAAATTGGTTGTGAGTCATCGGAATTGGTTCCTTGGCATTGAACTTGGGTCCTCTCAAACAGCAGTACATTTTCTTTAAAAATACTTATTTTCATTTTTATTCTTTTAATTAATTAATTAATTTATTTATTAAAGAATTCTGTCCCTTCCCCACCGCCGCCTCCCATCCCCCCACCCCCAATCAAGTTCCCCTCCCTCATCAGCCCAAAGAGCAATCAGGGTTCCCTGCCCTGTGGGAAGTCCAAGGACCACCCACCTCCATCCAGGTCTAGGAAGGTGAGCATCCAAACTGCCTAGGCTCCCACAAAGCCAGTACATGCAGTAGGATCAAAAACCCATTGCCATTGTTCTTAAGTTCACAATAGTCCTCATTGTCCACTATGTTCAGCGAGACCGGTTTTAACCCAGGCTTTTTCAGACCCAGGCCAGATGGCCTTGGTGAGTTACCGATAGAACATCCCCATTGTCTCAGTGTGTGGGTGCACCCCTCACGGTCCTGAGTTACTTGATCGTGATCTCTCTACTTCTGCTCCTGATTTGGACCTTGAGATTTCAGTCCGGTGCTCCAATGTGGGTCTCTGTCTCTGTCTCCTTTCATCGCTTGATGAAGGATAATATTCAGGAGGATGCCTATATGTTTTTATTTTTAAAGAATACAATTAACTTTGACTGTTTATTTTCCCTTACTCTAATCAGAGAGAATTGTTTTGTAAAAAATAATCACTTTACTCAATACTAAAATTTTCAAAATGGGGTGTATTTTCTTTAAGAAATTAAAAAACTAAGAAGAAAATGCCACATAACAAAAATTGTCTCCAATACCATGAGCTTGCTTGGGTGTCATTCACAGATGCTCCGACTTGTTCTTCATTCTTTTCCACATTGCCCAAGGGAGTAGGTCATCCTTTAAAATTCCATTACCAGGACCCAATCTAGGATCCACTGATTTCTTCTTAAAAGGCACTAGCCTGTCAGGTAACCAGACAATTTCATTCCCACGAATACTCCAGCCATGAAGAAACTCAGCAGGAGCAAAGCCAATGAAGAGAAGTAACCTATTGAGTTTTTTAATATTTGGTGCATTGGATCGGTCCAGGATTATAAAATCTAATCTTCCAGGCCGGGCGATGGTGGTGCACGCCTTTAATCCCAGCACTAGGGAGACAGAGGCAGGCAGATCTCTGTGAGTTTGAGACCAGCCTGGTCTACAAGAGCTAGTTCCAGGACAGGCTCCAAAGCCACAGAGAAACCCTGTCTCGAAAAACCAATATATATAATAATCTTCCATTTATTAACAGGAAGGTAGATGCAAGTCTTTTCATAATATTCTGCCCATTGATTCTGTAAATTAAGAAAGCTACTGGTCTCTGGTGCGCATGCTCATTAGTCATTGAGCCAACACATGGAGTTTCAACAATAACATAAAAAATTATTCCTTGGTAATAAGGAATTAAGACACTACCACCAGGTCATACATCATCATGGCTGATGCCATGTACACCCAGGGTGCCTTCTTAAAGTTCAGGTTGAGGCATTTGAGCAATAAGAAAGGGACAGTTCATATCGGCAGTGGGAGGGCCAGTGCTCTGGCCTGCAGCCTCCTGCACCACCAAGAAACACACTGAAAAAGTATGTTTAAAAGCATAAAATGTCCTTCATATGCATTATTCAGTGTTTGTTGACATTTTATTTTGTTAAATAAATTTACGTTTATTTCTATTATTGGATTGTGGACTATTAATATATAACATTAAAAGATTTATTTATTTATTTAAGATTACTATATCATCCCCACCGCCGCCTCCCATTTCCCTCCCCCTCCCCCAATCAAGTTCCCCTCCCTCAACAGCCCAAAGAGCAATCAGGGTTCCCTGCCCTGTGGGAAGTCCAAGGACCACCCACTTCCATCCAGGTCTAGGAAGGTGAGCATCCAAACTGTCTAGGCTCCCACAAAGCCAGTTCGTGCAGTAGGATCAAAAACCCATTGCCATTGTTCTTAAGTTCTCAGTAGTCCTCATTGTCCACTCTGTTCAGCGAGACCGGTTTTATCCCAGGCTTTTTCAGACCCAGGCCATCTGGCCTTGGTGAGTTCCCGATAGAACATCCCCATTGTCTCAGTGTGTGGGTGCACCCCTCGCAGTCCTGAGTTCCTTGCTCGTGCTCTCTCTCCTTCTGCTCCTGAATTGGACCTTGAGATTTCTGTCCGGTGCTCCAATGTGGGTCTCTGTCTCTGTCTCCTTTCATCGCCTGATGAAGGTTAATATTCAGGAGGATGCCTATATGTTTTTCTNTCAATGTCCTTTATTTATGGCTAGAAACCAAATATGAGTGAGTACATCCTATGTTCCTCTTTTTGGGTCTGGCTTACCTCACTCAGGATAGTGTTTTCTATTTCCATCCATTTGCCTGCAAAATTCAAGAAGTCCTTGTTTTTACTAGAGTACTACTCAGCAGTAAATATTAAAAGTTTTAGTGCCTTTAAGAAAATCCAAGTTCTTTAAAGTTAAAAATATAATTTCATTAAAATGAATTGTTTATTAATAAGTTATTAATTATTATGGATTTATTTTATTATTTATTAAAATCATTAGTAGAGTAGGAACAGATAAGATGTTAAACCTGATTTGAATTACACGTGGGAAATGTGTATTCAAACAATCCATTTGAAAAGGTGTGAACAAAACATTGAGATGCAATTACGGAATGAGCTACCTGTAAGTTAGCAATTGTCTTAGGCGGCAGTAACACTACTTTTGGCAACATTTCTTCTGAACAGAATTCTTTTAAGTAATTTAAACCCCAGTGTCTGGGTCTAGAGTTTGAGTAAAGTACGTGACTATGAAGTCAATCACAAGTATATTCTCTTAGGGATGCAAGTAGCTCTTGACTAAGCTGGTTAAATTATGATCTGGGGTACCATTTGCAAACATACACTGGTCTGGAGAGTTGGGTATGTGGATAAAGTGCTTGCCATAAAACTTCAGGATCTGACTTCAGATACCCAAAACTCATGTATAAATCTGAGTGCAGGTGATGAGCCCCTGTAACCTTGGTCCTGGAGAGATGGAGACTGTCAGGGAGCTGGAGGTCACTGACTAGCTAGTCTGGCCAAAACAATGAGCTGAAGTTAATTAACAGATTCGGCCTCAAAGGATAAGACAGTGATTGAGGGAAACACCTGATGATGACATCTAACCCTCATAAGTACACACACTTGTACATGTATAGCCACACACACGTACATGTATGCACACAAATGTGCATTTATATATATATATACACATAGAGATATATGTCCTAATATTTTCTGAATTTTAACTAAATTTATTGAGGATACAGTTGCTAACATTTAATAAATAGAGGTACTGAATTTTAAAACAGCATCCTTCAAGGATTGGCAGCTCTTCCTAATTCATCCCTGAGCTATGCAGGCATTGCTGAATGTGCTAATAGTAGAACAGTGGTATCAGGTCGGCATATTAGGTGATCAATACTTCTGAAACTCATAAAATGAAAAGACTAACACCACTGTAAAGTACACTTGGATTTCAAGTTTCATATTAAATTGAATCTTTATGGTTGTGATTCAAATAACAGATATATTTTATATGACATATTACCACATTGGCTTGAAGAATAATCCAATGTAAATGTTTTGGGCTTTAAGTTAAAGACGGGAAATGTTTTGGATTTTGAGAATTAATTTTGACAGTGAGATACAAAGTAATTAGTAGCTGAAGAGACAGGTGTCATCTTATTTGCTAATGTACCTTTGTTTTATAATGAGCCCATTATCATTCCTTAGATTCTAATAAGAATATCATGACTTATACACAAAACTTAGATAAAGCTTTCAATTTTTAGCTTTTGGTGGGTAGGTAAAAGCATGGATGTGGAGAATATGTTTTGATTGTTGTCTTAAGTGTCATAAAATGTTGGCTTTTAGATAATTTCTTATTTTAGTTCATTCTAAAGTTTACATAAAAATCTCAGCCAATTAATTATATAATTATGATAATTGTCCCAAAGTCTCATCTAATATGATTGGTTGAGAATACCAAGATAAAAAGAACTAATAAAAAGGAGTTACAAGTCTATCATAGTATATAAAGTATAATATATACATCACAGCATACAACGTATCATTTATATTATAATGTATATATCTACCATATATAGTATAAATAGTATTGTTATCTCTAAGCTGAATTTCACTCAACATAATAGAATTATTGGTAACCAAGGGAGCTGGCATATTTGATCATAGGTAATTCAGGGGAAAATAATGCGCTTGCTCTATAGGTTCCAGTTGATCACTAATCACCCTGGGCCTGTGGTTTTTCTGCTGTATTTATTTCCATACTGCTAGGCAAGTTAAAAAGCATATCCTAGAGGACTTCTGTGAGCTATTTACGTGAACACTGTTAGTAATTTACAATCATGTGTTTAAAAACTATTTTTGTGATAGAACAGTTATTGACATTGGCAGATCACAAGAAGGGCACACACGCTTACCTTTTAGATGTCAGGGATTATCTCTCCACACAGCCACAAAGACCCTTCCAGAGCAGACTGGAATGTAGTTCTCCCCGCAATGAGATACCTACAGCCATAGGGAAACCCTTTATATTTCCAAACATGTAACAGGAGTGGAGAAGCTCTGCCTTAAGCTCAGGATAATGAAAATTGAAATATTTTTCTTGATCAGTAATCAATCTAATCCAAGAAATGACTGCTTTATTAATAGAAAAATTAACTAAACTTGATCATTCCTTTCTTAGCAATTGAGTTCCAAGTAATTAAATGTTCAGATAATTATTTTTTCAATCTGCTGCCAGTCCTGTAAAGCAAGCTTTCTCCTCCTCCTTGCTCCTTATTAGAACCGCAAACCTTTTCACCTTAAATCAGGAGATTTAATAAGTATTAATGAGACTTTCAGATTCAAAGGGATGTTTAACAATGGTGTTTTCTGAGACATTTAGGATAAAGAGCTGTAACTGCGTGTGTGTTTTTCTTCCTTTGACTATCTGACAGTTCTTCTAAAAGATGTATTTTTAAAGAAATTTTGAACAAATGAACCAGCTGCCAGCCTTGCTTCGGAAGGTGTTATCCCAGAGAAGGTGCTGTGAGAAGTGGGGCAGGGGCAGGAACCGCTTTTCTGAGATCAAATGCCCATGGCCTTGCCGACACATTTCTTTCTTCAGCGACACAGGATGCCAGTTTAGGTTAACTGTCTCCTTGGAGACAGTTACTATGCCAATGACCACAAACCAAATTGAATCCTCGGTGTTCTCATAAATGATAAGAGCCTTGTATGGAAATGACAACTCACAGAAATCTTATTTTTCTCCATTTCTATCTGATTTTTACTAGATTTATAGTTTACAGCATGAAACATTATTTTATTTGTATGAAATAATGACTTTCATCCTTACTCTTCATACACATATTTAATATACCTGAGTCACATTCTTTCCCCACATTGTCTTCTAGTGTCTCCCCATTAGCACTTATATGATGAAGCTTAACAGTGAGGGTCATGGACAAAGACTCCATCTGCCACAAAGTCTCCAATCTAACCCAGTTAGAAAGCGAGTAGAGGTTTAATCTGTGGCATGGAGGTTGCCACGCTCAGTCTCTGTTGTACTTATGGTGTTACTTTAACACAGGTAAGCTACTCATGTCTTTTCTTCTCCCTTATGGTATGGAGTAAACTTTTTTGAATAACACTCTGCTTGTGTCAATCACCTGCCATCCAGAAAGACCACACTCATCTTAAAAAAATGTCAAACAAATATAGAACGCTTCTTTGGTGGTTTTCACAGACTGACAACAGAAGGAAGCTAATACTAAAGACTGTTGTAAAAAAATCTTTTTTTTAAATTAAGTGTTAGAGTTTATTCATGCTTTGTATGTGTATGTCTATGTGTGTATATGCCACATGTGTGGAGGTATCCAAGGAGACCAAAAGAGGGAGCTATATCTCCTAGAACTGGAGTTAAAAGTGCTTGGTGGATGTCTGAACGGATGTTGGCAACGAAACTTTAGTCCCCTTGAAGAGCAACAAGTACTCTTAACTAGGGAGCTGTCTTTCCAATCCCTGGACACTCCTTTAATCCTGATGGAATAAAAAGGAAAGAGTGATGAAATCAAGGACCAAGAAGAATTCACAGCTGTCCTTTTGGCTTTGTGCTGCCCTTATCCACTGGTGCTTAAAGAAACCACAAAGATTGGGCATCTTTTGGGTACTACTCAGCAGCAAAAAACAATGACATCTTGAATTTTGCATGCAAATGGATGGAAATAGAAAACACTTTACTGAGTGAGATAACACAACCCAAAAAGAGGAATATGGTATGTACTCACTCATAAGCAGATTCTAGCCATAAACAAAGGACATTGAACCTATAGTTTGTGATCCTAGAGAAGTATAAGAAGGTGAACCCAAAGAAAACATATAGTTATCCTCCTGGATATTGGAAGTTTACAAGATCACCGGACAAAAGTTGGGAGCAGGGGGGTGGGGGTGGATTGGGGGAAGGGGAGATAGGGAGAGAGAAGGGAGAAGGGAAGGTTTGGGGAGAGCTTGGGGGAATGGGATAATTGAGATAGAGGAAGAGTGGATATGTGATCAGGGAAGAAGTTATCCTAACCAAGGGAGACATTTTAGGGTTGGCTAGAGGCTTGGCTCTAGAGGGGTTCCCAGGTGTTCAAGGGGATTTCCCCAACTAGTTCAGTGGGCAGCAGAGGAGAGGGTGCCTGAACTGGCCTTGTGCCATAGGCACACTGATGAATATCTTACATATCACCAGAAAACCACATTGGAGCACTGGACTGAGCTCTTAAGGTCCAAATGAGGGAGGGAGAACATGAGCAAGGAAGTCAGGACTGCGAGGGGTGTGTCCACCCACTGAGATGGTGGGACTGATCTAATGGGAGCTCACCAAGGCCAGCTTGACTGGGACTGATGGAGCATGTGATCAAATTGGACTCTCTGAATGTGGCTGACAATGAGGGCTGACTGAGAAGCCAAGGACAATGGCGCTGAGTTTTGATTCTACTGCATGCACTGGCCTTGTGAGAGCCTAGTTTGTTTGGATACTCACCTTCCTAGACCTGGATGGAACGGGGAGGACCTTGGACTTCCCACAGGGCAGGAAACCCTGACTGCTCTTAGGACTGGAGAGGGAGGGGGAATGGGAGGGGGGAGTGGGAAGGAAATGGGAGGAGGTGGAAATTTTTAATAAATAAAAAAAAAGAAACCACAAAGACAACTGGAGTCTCTGGCCATACATACAGTTGGCAACCTTGCTGCTAGAAATATTCTACAAGCAATAGGAGACAAGAACCTATTCTTCCTCTTCCTACTACTTTTTTTTCAAACTTCACATTAGTAGATAGACCAATAGAGATGGTCTAGAAAGTAAAGCTAATGTGAGTTTCAGGCCTTTGAGATAAGAAAACTGACCTGAAAGGAATGGACTCTAGCTAATAGCAAGTGGACAAGTGACCGCACAATGTCATGGTCACGGATGCTCTAAATTACACGTGGCTCCTGACACCTGTAGTTTTGCTGAGGCTCCTTGCTTTCTTCCCCAACATCCAACCATCACTCCTCAACCTACCCTGGGCCCTGCTCTTCACATTGCAGGTTTTACTTCATGGATGTGCCCACTTATTGCCCAGAGTCCTATCTTCTGACTGTGTTGAACTACCAAATTAAATCTTCTGATTTATTGTTACCTCCAATTACTTTCCCTGGTCCACTCACTGCACCTGTTCTCTATCCATACAGTCATAGATCTCAGGGTGCTTGATTTGAATGTGAGAAGGAATCACAATCCCAAGGTCTAGTTTGTTTGTTTTAAATCAAGAGCGCTTATTCCATATTGCAATACAAGAAGGGTTAATTACAGGGACATCCTGCTCATTTTCTCTTTTATCTTTGTTATCCATGGAATGTCAAGCAGCGTTGAAGCAATCTCATTAGTATACAGTTCTGGGACTCTACTCTGACATGTTCTATAGCTTTAAGTCCTTGCTGTCCCCTCCTCTTCACAGGTGCTGGAAATGGTGCCTCCCTCACATGTAGGCAAAAGGCACAGTGTTTTTCGTCAACCGTTCAGCTTATGCTCTTGCCTCTTTCCAGTCACTGCTCCAGACGGTAACCAGTGGGGTGTGGTAGTGACTTTTCTCTCCATGGTGAAATAAGACACAGATTCTTTTGCATTATTCAAGAAGAATAAATATCAAGAATAAAGTAAGAAACATTTAATTCTTTGTGACTTTTCTAACAAAATTATATCCCCAAATATCCCCTTTCAAATACAAAAGACATAATTATCTTTTTCCACTGTGGTTTTCAATACTTTTTTTTTTTCATTTTAATTAGGCTTCTCTTCACTGGTAGTTTTAAGTTATTCAAAATTCCACGAGACTGAATTTTCTTCTAGAAGTCACTTAGTAATTAAGAGATACCCTTTAAATTAGTAAAATATTTAAATTATACACATATGTGTTAATTGAAACCTATTGGTTTTAAAGGAAAAGGCAGTGATTCAAGGATGGAAGAAAAGCGATTTGTAACACTATATGTATACAATTGGATGAATGAAGGGCATTGATGTGATGAAAGATTTCTTTATTGTGTTTTGGCCATTGCATATTCTCTATAGTTATTTTTGTCTTGATATTTGTTCTGCATGGCAGGTTACTTGGAATTTTTTGTCCTATTACAGCCTGTAAGATCAGATACGGGCTTGCCTCTTAATCAACACACCTGTTTTCCTGGGGAATACAGATTGCTTTTGTCCCAGAGTGCACACTTGTGTGTGACCATGTTCTAGACATGTTCCTGGCTGAGAGATGACTCAGACTCTTGAGTCATGAGGCTTTATTTGGGGCTTATGTTCCTTCTGAGATTACACACAGATGAACCTGAGGATTCTGAAAGACACATTTACATTTTTGATTAAAATTACTTTATCATTTTACTCTTTCCCTTTCCTTCCTTCAATCCTTCTATGTATCCCTGCCTTCTCTTTCAATTTATTTCATTTAATTGTTATTATCTATATATTTCAGGACTAAATGTTTGGTAATGGATACCAATTGGAAGTCTTTTCCTGGGGAAGATTATTTCTCCTCCTTCTAGCATTTTTAAATTGTTTATAGTTATTTGTCTTGAGTTAGGTTCCTGTAAGATTTTCCCTTTTCTATGTCAGTTTGTGTCACCTTTGCTCAGGTTTTGTTAAATAGGTGTGATGTTGTGATGGAGGAAGGTAATTGGTTAATTATAATAAACCAACTGCTTGGCCTCATAGCTTAGAACATAGGTGGGTGGAATAAACAGAATAGGATGCTGGGCGGAAGAGGAAGTGAGGTCAGACTCTGCTCTGCTCCTAGAGAGACGCCATGCTCCGCTCTCCCTGGCAGATGCACGCAATGAAGCTCCTCAGACCCAGGATGGACATAGGCTAGAATCTTCCTAGTAAGCACACCTTGGGGTGCTTACACAGATGATTAGAAATGGGCTAAATTAATATGTGAGAATTAGCCTAGAAGAGGCTAGATAGAAATGGGTCAAGCAGTTAAATGAATACAGTTTGTGTGTTGTTATTTCGGGCATGAGCTAGCCAAGTGGCTGGGGTGTTGGGGACACAGCCCCGCCGCTCTTATTTCAACAATGTTGTGTCTTTATAGGTATACCTTCTTTGACATTCCAGGAAACAGAATCTCACAGCAGATATCCCATCCCTTTGGCTCTTATAATCTTTCCATCCCCACATTCACAATGTTCTCTAACCTTAGGTGCAGGAGTTATGTTGTAGTTAGATCTGTTGCTTCTAGAAATCACATGCACTTGTTCTCTGTGTTAATTGGTTGTGGTTTTTTATAATGGTCTCTGTCCATTGCAAAGAGAAGTTCCTTTGTTGAGGGTATAAGAGCATTAATTACTTGTGGCTATAAGGATAAATGTTTAGAATGAAACAAGGAATTATGTTGATTTAGCAAAGTGAGAGTTACAGGTTCTCCTCCAAGACCCATGACCTTTCTAGCTATGGGTGAAGTTAGGTTTTCCATACCAGGAATAATTTACCTCTTGAGTGGATCTTAAGTCTAGTTAGAAAGCTATTGCTTACTCTCAAGCTGTGGGTAAGCATCCTTACATCATGCGGGTTGTTGCTAGAGTTCATAGGTATCGTAGCTTTGTAGGACTACTGTTTTTTTGCTTTTCTCGGAAGCTTATGTGACACCATCTTGTACAGTGAAAGCTAGTCTTTAGTGAGGAAGCTTTCAGCTCAGATGCTCTGAATCCTATGTCCAAAATGATTGGTGTCTTCAGCAATAAGGAATTATCTTCAACTTCTGAGAGAAAAGGGTGGATAACAGAATTAGCCTCTAATATTATGGGAGAATCTTAGGTTCCTCTGACAACAACTCAAATGGGATTTCTTATGCCTGATATTAGAGTTTTGTCGGATATACCATGGCTCTTAGGGGAATCATTCCCAGGCTAAGTGGGGAAATTTTATTTAAATATATATATATATATATATATATTATATAATAACATATACTTGGACACATATTTAACATATCAGAGTCATAAAATAGAAGAAAATTATTCCTATTTGTGGAATGCCACCAGTCATTAAATGTGCTGTGCGTATTACTTATGCAGAAAAAAACAGCACCAAGCCACTAAGACTCATGAAAAAACTGTTTAGCTATTGCAGTTTGTCCATAAAGTTTTCGATTTTGCTAACCCCATTTCTTGATTATTGTTTGAGCCTGAAATATAGCTTATGGCTTGCAGTTTTAGTGAGGGTGGGGATTGGAGATGAAAGACCGAATCTAGACCAGACCAGAGAAGTTCTTTCATAGATGCAATGGAAGTCTGTCATCTCCACCTTGTGATCATTGCCATTCTGCTCCATTGCACTTTAGGTCACCAAATGCCATCTCTCGTCAGTCTGTCCATTCTAGAGTAGGGTTTTCTTTATTTCCCACCGCACTGTTGCTATCTTGTGCAGACATGGTGTTCTCTGATAGTAAAACCTCACACACAAAATTCCCCCATGCTCAGAATGCTTTGCCATGAACTCTTCACCTGGGAAATCCTACTTTAACTTTCTGCCTAAAATACCCCGTTATCCATAATCTCCTTCCACCAAACCGCAGCTTGACTTTTCCTATGTATTATTACCGAAAAGCTTTTCCCTTCATTGATGTTTCTACAATCTGTATTTGCTAATTTGCTCTCATGACGATTTGCTTAAGATTGCCTGACTTAGTCTCATCTGGATTCCTTCTCAGTGCTTGTGACAGAGGAAGAACTCAAGATTCATGTGAATGTAATAAATAAATGAACTGAAAGAGAAACATTGAAAAGTCTATGAAATTTATGTACCAGGTGTTTCCAAATTAGTAATGCCGTAACTACTATGATCATATTACAGAGATATAAGGGAGCAGTGTTTTTGTACATCACAAAGTACAGACTCACAATAAGCCATTTGGCCATATATTGCCAGTCTTCAGTTTTTTTTTCCATCTTTTTTTTATTTTTATTTTTTATTTAAAAAAAAAGTTTCCGCCTCCTCCCAGCCTCCCATTTCCCTCCCCCTCCTCCCACCTTTCTCCCCCTCCCCCCCCTCCTCTCCCCCTCCCTCTAAAGAGCAGTCAGGGTTCCCTGCCCTGTGGAAAGTCCAAGGTCCTCCCCCCTCCGCCCATGTCTAGGAAGGTGAACATGGATGTCAGGACCACGAGGGGTGCACCCACCCACTGAGACAGTGGGGCTGGACTGTGACTGAAAAAGCATGGGATAAAACCGGACTCACTGATCATGGCAAACAAAGAGGACTGATAAGAAGCCAAGGACAATGGCACGGGGTTTTGATCCTACTTCAGTTTTTTTTAAAATGCATTTTAGATTTCTTCTCCTCCTCCATCTCCACCTCCCAAAAAATCAATTGTTAAGAGTTTTCTATTTTCAAATACATTTATATGATATATGTCACAATAGAGCCTGTGTGTAGTCAATTCTTAGTAGGTCAGCTATTGTCATTTCCAAATTTTATTCTAACATATGCTAAATTTTAGCAAATTATTATAACGGTTGTTTGATTCTTATAATTCTTATTAAATTGTAATGAAAATTTTATTGTTGAGAAATTCACTCAAACAGTACAACATTTTTTAAAAATATATTACACCACATACTCATTTTTTGGAAATTCCTCTTAGCACTTCTTTTCAGGTCTCCCGCCGATTTTCATGCATTCTTTACATTTTAGCCCACTGAGTCCAGTCAGTGCTAACAGTGTGTCCATTGGAACTGCGGCAAGTTACTAGGGGCCACACCCCCTTGTCAGCTTAGCTTAGTTTTTACTGTTATTTGTAGAGTACTTTTTACATTGTTATTTATTTACACTCAGGTGGGAATAATTATTATTTATATTTACTTTATGTCTATTAAGTAATTAATATCCTACAGATACTAAAACAAAAATTTTAGTCTAATTGTTAGAAATAAGTAATTTTAAAATGCTGAATTCCTAAGTCAAGGATATTATGAATTTATAGTCTGTGTTCTATCGAGTCAACAGAAAGAAGAGTTTTGCTCTCGTGCTTTTAATTCTTGGTTTGATGTCTTGCATCACAAAGCCTGGTGTTTAAAAGATTTTAGAAATCACATTATTTTAACTTTGGTTTTAGTGCATTACTATTTGGAACAATTCTGGTCTTTCAGGAGAAGGATAGAACAAGTAGCATACAGCTTTAGACTTGGTCTATATGCTGTAAAATAAAAATAAAAATAGATTGAATTTTGATTTGAAAAAGGAAGTGATTGTAAAGGTGCCCTTCAGCTTTTAGGCCTCAAAATAAGAAATTAAATATATAGAAGAGAATAGATAATTTATAGTTTAAGCCTTTGGTCTCACTTTTATATTTTATATTATTAAAGACATGTCTATTATAAATTCCCATTATTAATGGAATTTAATTTGGAGTACTCCTCTAAGGTAGCAATGCAGTTCACTATATAATTTTGGACATTTTTGTCATGTGTAATTTACATGAATATTTGCTATTCTTTGGCTACCTTACAATTTGTCTTTCTTAATACTTTATGATTGTAGAGGCATCTAATAGTACTCTTAGTTAAATGATTTTCAAGAACAATTAGAAATATTTGTCAAATTGGCACAAAAATATAGAATGCTTTAAATTGATACATAACTATATATAGATGGAGATTGTTCTTTTGTTCCTGGCTTCCCAGATTCTCTTAGTCACACAGAAACAATATTAATTACAACAGTGTTTGACCTATTAGCTCAGGCTTATTATTGACTAACGCTTACATTTTAAATTAACCCATTTCTATAAAACTATGTATCACCAAAAAGCTGTGGCCTACCATTAAGGTTCTGGTGTTCCTGCGTCTTTCTCTTTCGGCTGTTACATGGCATCTTCCTGACTCTGCCTACTTTCTCTATATATCTCTGTTTGGGTTTCCCACCTGACTTTATTCTGCCCTGCAATAGGCCAAAAAAGGTTAATCATCAACCAATAGAGCAGTACAAATACAGAAGAATGTCCCACATTAAATTTGTGCAGTGCAGGGGATGTTGTGAGACAAATGTTCACTGCAAACAATTCAAGTCAGGGTTGCCAGAGAGGCCTTTTCTTTTAGAAAGCTGAGCAAATAAATGTGGTAAAACATATCTGTAATTGAAACCCTCTTGAAATGTCTTAGTTTTGTTTCTATTATTTTGGCAAAACATTCCAACCAATAGAAAGTTAGAGAAAAGAAGGGTTTATTTGGTTTACACATCCAAATCATGGTTCATCGTTGAGGGGGTGAGCCTGGGAGCTCAAGGCAGGAACCTGAAGGCAGGATCTGAATGAAGCAGAGGGCGTGGAGGAGTGCTGTCTATTGGCTTACTCTCCACAGCTAGCTCAGCTTGCATTTTAAACCAAACCTAGGACCACATGCTTAGGTTGAGACTGTGCACAGTGGATCCTTCCATATTAATCAAGAAAATGCCCTACAGACATTGGCACAGACAAATATAAGGGAATCATTTTATAACTGAAGTTTCCTCTTCCCAGATGATTCCAGACTGTGTCAAGTTAACAAAGAATTAACCCAAATGGAAGAAAAGACAAGAAGATCAGAAATTCAAGGCCAGCCTTAGGTACATAGTAAATTGGAGGCTAGTCTGGACTATAGGAGACCTTGCCTCGAGTAAAGTAAAAATCCTTGACTATAATCCTGGCTCACTATTGGCTATCCAAAGCAATAGGTCAGGGAAATGTTTACAAATCCTAGGAAATACTTTCAGGAAAATAAGAAATTATCCTTTCCTGTCATCTTCGCTTTCACTTATTTTAATACATATGATGCTGAACACATTCCTTCTCATGTCTCCCACACCCTCCCTTTTCTCTCTCCTTCCCACTTCCTCTCTCCCCTTCATTTCTCTAGACAATTTTACTTCTCTTTTCCTGTTGTAAGCACCCAATTCACACATACACTTTCACACCCACCCACCCCCCACAATTGTGTGGACTTATATAAAACCTAAAACCAGCACATGTAAGATTCTTTCTAATACAGAGCCTCAGGGGCCCCGGGTGCACTTGATCATCCTTCATCTGATTCCTGAGTAGGAGACTACAGCTAAGGGGCATTCTGAAAACTAACATCTCGGTTTTGTTTCATAATCAACAAAAGAATCTTTCCCATGTCCATTCACTTTCCCTCAGAAAAATGTGTAGACTCGAGGCTTTCCCACTGGAGACTGCAGGAATCAAGTCCAGCTTCTACCATGTTGTGCTTGGCAACAAGCTGTATTCAAATATTGTTTTAATTTTCAACACAACTAAAGTGGCCATATCATTAAATTCTTTGAATTCTCGAAATCATAATGTAAGAAACTAAAGTTACTTGTTCAATTTGAGGAATACTAAAGTGGTTATCAGTGTTAAGCAGTAAAATGGAGCACGCTTTTACAAATTTTATTTGTTTCTTCAACGATTAACAACAAAATTAATTCTTACATACCAATTTCACAAGATTAAGAATAACATGTTTATACAAGATAAAAACAGCAATGTAACATTTTTCTAATCATCAGTGGCTAAATATGGCTCAGCGGTTACACATCTTCTGTTCTAGCTGAGGACCATAGTTCAGTTCCTGGGAGCCATATGGAAGCTTACAGCCACTGCCACGATCTAGGAGAAACAGCATCTTAATGCTGGACTCCACAATAAACACACACACACACACACACACACACAGAGAGAGAGAGAGAGAGAGAGAGAGAGAGAGAGAGAGAGAGAGAGATAGAGAGATGTAGAGAGAGAGAGCGAGAGAGAGAGAGAGAGAGACTGTATTCAAACAGAGATAGAGTTTTAAGTCAGGAAAGTAAAAGACAGAACACACTAAAGCACTAAATGAAAGTTAACTTATACAATCAAAGGAAACGATCATGCTATTTGGATCATTTTAGTTTAACAAATAATTGAATACTATTTTACTTAACCTTCCTTACACTAAATGAAATTAGATTTCTTAATTGTGTAGAGAGACACCGTCTCTAAAATGGCAGGAGCAAATGTGAGATTAAATTTTTAATGCTCCTGTTTAAGTTTACAAGTCCTCGAGGAAATTATCTTCTGATGAAGCTGGGCGACGCTGTGAGTATCACTGCAGAAAGAATGCACACATGCAGCAATGGCAATAAGAGAGGTAGCTGAGGATTCTGAGGGGGTGGGGCTGGGACAGCTAGGCGAAGGGACTAGAGGAAGGAAGGAGAAGGGAAGGAATGCGATTATATTTTAATTTAAAAAAGAAAAAAGGAATGGTGTTGCTCTGTCAACTTCAAACTTAGGGACCCATTCTTAATAACCATGATGTCATCATTTGCTCTTCAAGACTGGCAGAGGGGAAGTGTTGTGAGCTGTGCCTGGAGTTTGGGACATTTCACTGTGAGTGCAGAGCAAGCTTCTCCAGTGAAAATGGACATGTGATGTGTCATTCATTCTTCCTTAGCAATGACCCAGTAACACCTAACCATTCTGTGTCAGAAAACATGGTACATAAGAAAATAAACAAAAAGCTTGTGTCATTCAGAAGCCCTGGGATCCCTAAAATGTGGGCTAAAACCGGTGTTAGAAAACGGTTAATGTTTGAGACTGTGCAAAGGAAGTCAGGGGTAATGCTGGAGGCATCAAAAGATGACTCTGGGCATCTTGTGTAGCATTGTCTCTGCAGTGATGGCCCCACCAGTCTCACCTAGTTCCACCAGAAGGTAACTTCCTCTGGGACTTGTAAACTTAACCAGGAGCAATAACAATTTAATCTCACATTTGCAGAATGGGATTTTCTTCTGCACTTTAGGATCCAGATGTCTCCAAACAATTAAGAAACTTAATTTGTTTTAGTATAAAGTAATATTAAATAAAATAGTGTTTAATAATATTTTATTTAAGTGTATATCTGTCATCTGTCTATGTATCTATGTATCTATTTATGTATGTATGCATTATGTATCTATCTATCTATCTATCTATCTATCTATCTATCTATCTATCATCTGCCTAAATGCACAGTTACAAGTTGCTCATTCCATTTATTGTTTCTCTTGTGCATAATAGTTCAAGACTATATAAATTAGTTTTTGGGAACAATTTTAGTAGCTTTAAACATTAGCAAAAAAAAAAGCACAAAATAGTGTGTTTGTGTTTTGTTCTACTGACTTCTACCCTGCTCCTCCTCTTTTGGTTGTCCCCCTGAAATAATCCCCTTTCTGCCTTTGTTTCTCATGTAACCCATTATCCTTTCCTTCTCCCCACTCTTCCTGTAGATTTCTTTTCCACCTCTCCTGGTCTCATTTTCTAGCTTAATGATTTACACGTACATGCTTATACACACATGAACACACACACATACATACACACAATATTTAGGGTCTTCCTATGAGATAAAACATATGGTGTTGTCTCCTCGAATCTGGCTTATTTAGCTCAACATAATGGATTCCTTTTCTGTTCATCTTCTGGAAAATGTCATTTTGTGAGTGAGAAAGTTTTCTTGATTTACTACCTCTTCCATGTTGACTCTTGAATTAGACTTTTTTTTTAACACTCATAGAATAATGAATTATCAAATTCATCATCTTTTGTTTAGGAAGTGATATTGTATCTTGTAATTTTATACTTTAATGATAACTTCAAAAAATAGCATTCTCTTCTTTAGTATCCACCAATCATACCTGTACACAGAGAGAATAGAAGTCTGCTGTTTACATGTATTTTGGAGAAAAAGATACCATACCAAAATAATTATAATAGCAGGAATATGTGGGGTAGAATTATGATTAAAACATTATAAGAAAATAGTAACTTTAAAATTGTAAATACAATGATCAGGTCTATACACACATATTCACACATATTAATTACTTATAATCAGAATAAATATATCTAAAGGTCTTTATTTGATCATGAATTCCAGATTGAAAATAAAAATAATCTCTTCCTATTCTCAAAAGTCTCCAGTGATGTTTTATTTTATATGTCAATCTGGTTGGGCCCCAGTACATAGAAATTTGACCAATATTTTTCCAGATATTTCTATGAAGACTTTTTCATGCAATTAATATTGAAATTGAACTTCGAGTAGTCAGTTGAAATTCTTAGCAGGACATCCCTGATACTCCGTCAGATTGTGGATGCACTAGTCCCCCGGAACTGCTCAAGCCAATTTCTTAAAATTAATCTCCATATCTCTACGTGTAGTACTAATATCAAATACATTAAGCCCTTCTACACTGTACTGTGAAATTTGACACTAAACTCAGACCAAACTTTTCAAAAGCAAAATTCTGAAATTTGTGCCATGATTCTTTTCCTTCCTATTCTTTTCCACCATAGGGATAATGTAAACCGAATACTGCGAGGCTGATCTTGGGGTAATCTTACTCCTTTTCCTCACATACAATTTGTTAGTTTTCTTTTTTTTGTTTGTTTGTTTTTTTGAGAAAGGGTTTCAATGTAGCTTTGGAGCCTGTCTTGGAGCTAGTTCTTGTATATCAGACTGGTCTTGAACTCACAGAGATCCACCTGCCTCTGCTGAGATTAAAGGTGTGCACCACCACCCGCTGGCTTTCACATGCAATTCTTGAACTTACCTTTCCAATTCTACCTCACAGTTTACCCCCATTCTCTTACTCCAGACATCTAGTGTATCCTAGCTGTACCACCACTATTAGTTCCCAGTCTTATTCCACTAAAATCTATTTTTGGAATTAAATCTTTAAGAACACATGTTAGATTTCATGCCTGCAAGCTTTCAGTGTCTACGGATATCCAAATGGTAAAGACACCATGGATCGATCTCAGTGGAGTTCTTTCATTCCCCACTCCTTCCTGTGGCCAGCTCTCCCTGCCCTGCTGTGTTGTTCTCCTTTCTGCCTACTCAATCTCCTTCCTTATGCTCTTTCCCCAGCTGTTTTGTTTTTTCTGAAATTCTTCCACTGCAGGTGATCATCTGTCTCCTTCACAGGATCACCCACCTAAACCACCTTCCAGCTAGTCCGTAGAACAGCATCTTTTGAAACTGTCTATTTTGCTTCTTTCCCCCTGAATAAAATTTAAATACTTTTTTTTATCATATTAGCGTGCGTGTGTATATGTGTATGTGTGTAATAATGTATGCATTTGTATGAGTGTGTGTATGTGCACGCATGTATGTGTGTGCATGAGTGTATATGTGTATTGTGTAAGAATGTGTGTGTGTGTGTATACCAACGTAAGGGTGAGAGTTACTAAGAGGGTTCTTTGCACAGTCAATTTCTCCCCACCGTGTGTGTTCTAGGGCAGCAGCCTCAGTTAGTCAAGCTTGGTGGTGAACATCTTTACTCTGAGTCATCTCAGCAATTTTTGTCTTTTTCTTTATCCTTAAGAGACTATAAAGTAAAAAAAAAAAAAAAAAAAAAAGAGACTATAAAGTTTTTAAACTTAGAATTTTTCCTGATTTGTTTTATTAGTATACACTCAGTATTTGGGTTGTAGAATACATTCAAATTTTCAAGAAATTAATAAACAAGAAAATATATGCTATTGTTTTCTCAAAAGTTATTGTCAAAGAAATTCAGATAATAAACAATTAAATATTTCTTGGGCTAACAAGAGGCCATAGTAGCAATGAAACTATGAACAAAAAAAATGCATTATTGAACTGTACCATGGCAGTAAATAGGGATGACTTTGTTATGCAAAAGGTATATGAACTGAACAAATGCAAGACATTTTTGCCATATAGAAGAACTTTATATGGGACTGAATGAGCATGTGATCAAACTGGACTCTCTGAAGGTGGCTGACAAGGAGGGCTGACTGAGAAGCCAATGATAATGACACCTGGTTTTGGTTTTACTGCATGAACTGGCTTTTTGGGAGCCTAGTCTTTTTGGATGCACACCTTCCTAGACCCAGATGGAGGGGGGAGGGCCTTGGACTTCCCCCAGAGCAGGGAACCCTGACTTCTTTTAGGACTGGAGAGGGAGGGGAAGGGGAAATGGGGGGGTGGGAGGGAAATGGGAGGATGGGAGGAGGTGGCAATTTTTAATAAATAAATTAATTAATTAAAAAAGAAAAATAAAGGAGAAAACAAAACAAACTCAGAACATAAATTTAATCATGCAGAAGTAATATCTTGTTACTTTCTGAGTTACTTGTATCATATTAAGATGGTGTCATTTTTGATAGTTCTTTTGTAAGACACCTCAGAATAAATAATGTTCACAATAATGTTTTATAAAAATCTGGACAAGAAATACTATAAATATTCAAAACCAGACATACTAAGCTGAATAAATTTTATGTAGGAAGACACAGACATACAAGAAATAACAGCATAGTACACACAACAATAAAGGACAGATACTATGCCCAGAAACATACCAGTACCATCGTTCTTAAGATATAATCACCTAGGAAGGTGTTAGAGTAACTGACATGTTAACTTATTCTTTTAAACAAACAAAAACTGAAGGCTACTGAAGAATGGAGGACAAGTCCCAGGCAGAGGATACAAGAATAAAGGCACAGAGGTGAAAAGTTATCAGTCTTCATGAATACGTTAGCATTTTGTTTCTACTTGAGCATAGAGTTTGGGGTATTGCCTAATGAGCAGAAAAATGAGGACATTCACCAGTGCCAGAACACACCCCCCCACAACACACCAAGAGTTTATTATCAGCCTATTAAGGGACTAGTATAACTTTTAACAGAGAAAAAAGCTGTTCTTAAGTCCACTTCAGACATGTTATAGTGTTAATATACTAGACATGCTCACTAAAACAAAGCAGGAACTTGGAACTCAGCACAAGCTAGAAATTTATTGTAGAAGTTGTGCAAAAACAGCTGTCTAAAACTTAGCAGTGGCAGTAAGGGTGTACGGAAAGGAAATATTTGAGAAGAAAGTGAGGCAAATTTCACAGGTGTTTACTTTTGAGACATTATAAGCCCGTTAAATACTTTCAATGTCCTCTTGCTAGGTATGAGCTATAGGATTTAGAACATATGATAAAGTTAAGCACACATAAGTCAGTTCCCTGAATGGGATTGTTAAAAATCCATAAAAACGGTACTACTGGGATGTGAGGTGTTTCCTAGCAGTCATTTCTCATTTTATTTGAATCTGCTGCTCATATCCGCAGGATAGTCTTCCAGGAAATAGATTTCTATTTGCTCAGAGCGTTAGCCTTTAAATATTGTGCCTTTCTCTTTCGGTTATGGCACATATCGTGAGATCAGATGACGTCATAGTTCTCTTCTCAATTCACTGATGGGAAAAGTGAGATGAAAATATTTACTCAGCGTCCCGATGTGCTTAGTATTGAAACTGCGGCTCTAACAAAATTCTAAGTGCCCATGCTCGTATGGCTCCTCAGAAGGCCACTGCATTCATCTTTTTATGAGTGTTTTTCCATACACCTTCCGTGCTTATGAAATGAGTGTTTTAGGAAAGAATTATTAATATAGCATATTCAGTGCATATCAGGCACATAGTATGCTGAAAGGGGCCTGATGATCCTTGTGTAGGAATTAGTTACATCCACTGTTTCTCTTTACTTTGCTCACTGAAGGAGAAAGAGGAAGGGGAAAATTACCCTTCTACATTAAAATATGGCACTTCCAGTTTATTACTTTGTCATTTGCTGTATTTGAGAGCTGATTTTATGGCTTTAGTGTGGTTATAAACACCTAAAGCAACATTATGAATCCAAATGGAAATGTGTGATATTTTTATGACACCATTAAAGAAGGATTGAGGTTTTATGGGTGATGTTGGCCATTTAGTAACTGTCATTTCCTTTTGGGTTTGATTGTGTCACTATCTGGGATATGTTTTCTAGGGATACTTTAACTCTGGTATTCAGATTTGAAGGTGGAATCAGAATGCTTCAAAACTAGAAAACAAAACGAAGTGGACACGAGCAAAGATTGTCAGTGTTGATGATGCACACCTTTAATCCACGCGCTGGCAGTTCTCTGTGCGTTCAATGTCAACCTGATCTACACAGCATGTTTGTCAGCCAGGGACACACAGCCAGCTCTAGTCTTCAAAACACAGCAAAGCAGCAAAGATTCTGTTTCCTCTTCAGTTGTGCACAGCTACTTACAGGGAAGATGTGCACACTGTGATTTACCTATCTACCAGTCAATCCTTTCTTCATAATGTTTGTGAATATTAACTAGGAGGACAGTTTTCTAAATTGCTGTCTGTCATTGTCCACCTGTCTTCACATATCCTCCTATTTTAATAATAGCGCTTTATGCTAAAGAAAAGATGTTATAATCCCCTTAATAATACTGGCTTAACCATGGAGAGGAAACAAGTCATACAATTGTTTTAAAGTACTAATAGTTAAGTAAAATATTGCTGAGGCATTGAAGTGTATTAATACATAGACAAAGCAAATTTTATATAATGTTTTGAAAAGATTGTATTTTACTCTTATTTTTTATTGTGATACATTAAATGTAAGATTTAAGGTTTTGTTTTAACAATACATTGCTGATTATTAAATTATATAAAGTCTTAGCACGGAACCAATATGATATAACAAGACATTATGAAAATACCCATTTTTGCCAAAGTATGGAAAATAAGTATCTGAAACTTGGAACTATATGGTTACAGAGATTATTTTTTGTTGTTGTTGTTCAGAGAAATGCATTTGTATTAATAATCACCATTATCAGTGAAAGATATTACCAGCTTCAATTAACTAATAGCACTGAATTTTTAATAATTATTATTAAGAAGTAACAAATAGTGGCAACTGAAACTAATATAATTCAAATCATCATCATTGATATTTCCATCAGTCAAGGAAATTGTCAATATATTAATATGTTGACCCCTGACAATTTATTCACTATTCCAAAAAGAATCTAATAAATCTAGCTACCAACTGATGATTATAATAAAAGTTAGGTACATACGTGGTGTGTGTGTGTGTGTGTGTGTTTATTTGCAAGGTAAGCCCAACAGAGACTGCCACGCTGACACTCTTACAGCCAAAAGGAAAGTCATTATTGCTTGCTGACAGCTGCATGGGAACTTACCCAAATCGTGCAGAACCAAGTCCTCCAGATCTCTTTCTTTTATATACAAAACCATATCCTGGTTGACATATTCCAGTTAACAAGAAGTGGAACTGCAGAAGCCAAAAGCAAGGTTGATGCCTTTAGAGACTTTTTACTCGGAGTCTTTCATGGAACTCTTTCCTGTAGTTCTTTGTTTCATTTTGTAAGGTTTTGGAGGCCAATGTAGTGGGTTTTTAAGGTCAGAATGGTGCCTCTAACATGGTGTCAGTCATGCTATGTTCTGAAGCCTGTATATATATATAAAAATTCTCTTCATCTTTAAAGAGACATGTAATCACAAAATTTCCAGAAAAAAAATGAATGGACTTAGAATATAAACACATGCTCTTCCTCATATTCAAAAATCTAGCAAATAAAACATACACATACACTTGCACATGCACATGATTGATTTTATTATTCACTTATGTGTGGGTACATGTGCACACGTGTGCAAGTCATTGTGGATGCCAAATGAGAATGTCAGATCCCCTGGAGTTGTAATTACAGGTCATTATAAGCTCTCTGACCTGGGACCTGGACTAAACGCAGGTCTTCTGAAGGAGCAAGAAGCACTCTTTATGACTGAGCTGTGTATGTGTGTGTGTGTGTGTGTGTGTGTGTGTGCACAAATGTACATGTGGGTACAGTGTAACATGGTGAAGAACAACAAAGGCTGAATATTGGAGGAAGAAGGGTTAAATGTAGGTAATGGACATGCTGTGGAGGCCTGAAGGAGGACATTTCTGTTCTGCCTTTTTCATGATGAGGGGTGAGCGAATACAAATATTTTCAGTTGTGGAAATTTGAGATCCAATGTGCTTGACAGTTTCTTCTTCAGATGCCTACTTGATAATATAGAAGGTCATCTATATGTTGGGTAGTCTTTGGATCTAGGTGAGTTCTGTTTGTGGATTTTTAAATCTTTAACATTTTATAACAATTTTTAAATAACATAAAAATAAAATATATAAATTAAAAAGCATTTTAAATTATATTCATGGTTAATTTTTAGCATTATTTGATCATTTTATGTCTACTGTATGCTTGGATATCTTAATAAATTGTATTTATAAAGTAATTTTAGCCATTACTATCATTCTAGTAGGTCCTTAAAACCCAATAAATGCATATCATATGTAAAAATTAAAGATGAGGATGTTTCATTATTTTTGGTTAACTCAAAATCCAGTAAGAGCAAATTCAATAATAACTAATGAGATAGAATGACACCTGAGGCACCTTTGGCCTGTATTTGTTGGACTGTTTTTGCAGACCCAGGTAGCCCTTCATACCTATTTTAGTTCTAGAAAACTTTCATTTTATAAACTATGAAAATGTGACCACTAGGTATTGAATTCTAGATCTAGGCACGGATTTACCAGAGAGCTATAGAATTAAAAGACAAGTATGGGAGAAATCTTGATCCTTTCTGCTGTATAACTGGATAATACTTCACTTCATTTATCATAGCAATTTATGCTGTATAGCTAGACAGTACCTACCTTCATTTATCATAGAAATTTCTGGGGGGAAAATGTTGGGAAATCTTGAGCTATACACGGTACTTAATTCAACTATTTATTAAATCATTAGACTTTTTGTTGTTTGTTTGATTGATTTGTAGTCACATAAGAATCCTAAGATTTAAATTTAAAACCAGAAATTATTGTCAGAAGAAATCATTATTTTAAAATATTTTCTTCAGTACACACACACACACACACACACACACACACACACACACACACACACACACAATGTGTTTGAAAACAAACTAGTACATAGTCCTCCCCATTCAATACTTACCCTATTCTCACTACTTTTCCTACCCAGCTTCAAGTATTTTCCTTAAAAAAAAACCTACTAAGCTCATTTAGTGTGGCCTGAAGGTTCATAGATGTGGGACCATCTACTTGAGAATGGGTAGCCACTGAGGTCAGTATTCCTGAAGATAAGTGATGCTTCTTCCAATGCCATTTCCTGCTAATCACTGCTTAGATAGAGGTGGGACTGAGGACTTGGTAGACACCACCATTCATGATGGGGTTTTGACTGTCGCAAGTATTGCACATCCAATCTAAGTTACTGCAACTTCATGTGCAACTATGATGTCATGTCTGAAATGACGCTGTTTTACCACAGATATACTTGCTCTCTGGCTCTTGCATTTTTTTCCTTTTGTTCCTTGATGATCCCTAAGCTTTGGGGATTGATGGAGAATGTCATAAAGATGTCTCATGGAGACCTGAGCATTCTGTGTAATATGACTTGACTGGATGTTACTCTTTACTGACCCCCATCTATTGTAAAAAGAAGCTTCACTGATGAGGATTGATACATGCAATAACCTTTGGGTTTAAAGACAAAAATTTAGGGGGCAATTTGTTACTATGTCTGTTTAGCAGAATAATATTAAGTTATTTTCTGGGGGTCAGCTACATGTTTGTAATAGTTAACCATTCAGCCATGAGTTCTATTTTACACTTAAGCTTTATATCCAGTCAGAAAGTGGCTGGTTACTCCCATAATATTCTTGTTTGTTAAATAATCATGAAAAAATACTTAAATAGTTGTGAGAAAAATCAAAAGCTAGCAAAGAGTGAATCATGTCTTCAAGGAACTTCAAAATTGAATGACTTATACAGCAGTAATTTCCTTTTCATAACAGCAATATTCTCAGGCTTGTGTATATGTTAGGGATTATTATAACAATTTATCTTAGAATTTCTGAAATACAAATTTTTTGAATCTTATTATTTGATATCAAATGGATATAATTGGGTTTTTTACCTTATTATAAAATCTGCTAAATGTGTCATAGAATTTTGGCCTTAACATTTTTATATTAGTCAGTACTGTGCTGCTAAATTTTACCATAGAGTGACAGCGTATAATTAAGAGATGTAGACCAGTGTGAAAAGTTAATTAACTGTGAGATGTGATAGACAACAGATAATTAAAAATTAAAATGAAATTAGTTTTGAAAAATTTAAATTATATTTTCTCCCATACTTGGATGCTAAGGAATGTGAAAGAGAGGATGCTTCCCATTGGCTCGATGTGCTTGTCCACCATTTTGTTCTCATGCTGTGTTCCCTGGGAAGCAATAATGTGCTTCCCACCTGCAGGGCTCTTAATCTGTTTCTGGAAGTGATTTTTAGAAATTAGGATACTGCTGTGGTATTAAATTTTAATACTTCATGGGCACTACAGGAAGAAATTTCTTTAAAATATCCACACAATGGAAACTGAAATTTATTTTGGCTTTTTCTTCTTAGAAAACAGGAGCTTATGCATGTTTTAGTAGTGGACAATTTAATTAATGATTCAACATGTAAGTGTTTTTCTACTTTGTTGTGTCTTCAGTTTTTCTTCTGTTGATGATTTTGACTTGTTTCATCTATTTTTCAGCATGAAAGCATATCCTAGAAATAATCACATTGTCATTGTGTGTACTCAGGTGAATGTGTATGTTCACACGGGTGTGGTCTTGTGTTTGTATGAGTATGCATCGCGCTCCTATGTGTGTGTACATGTGAGAGACCAAGTTGATATCGATAACTATCCTTAATTATTCTCTCCTTATATTCATGAGGGAATGTCTTTGGCTGACCATGGAGGCTTACTAATTCCTCATACAGCTAGTCACCTTTTTCCAAGGGTCTGGTTACAGGGCACTACCATGCCCACCTGGCTTTTATGTTGGTGCTGGAGATATTAGCTGTGGTTCTCATGCTTACATGTCAAGCACTTCTTTAGCCAAGACATCTCTCAGCCTCTCACTCATATATTTAAAGGATATTGTCCTGATACAAAGTGATAGCTTCAAACCCCCAACATCACTACCTAAGGAAATCAACAAATAAGGTAGGGCTCTTTAATAAGAGCATGGCTATGGTTTAGATGTCTCTCAATATATTTTACATCACTTCACGTGTTAGAAGCGTGGTCTTCAGTTTGATTATATAGAAGTGTCATGGAACATTTTGGTATAACACAACAGAATATCCTTAGTTTAATCGTGGTCATACTCTTGTAAGGAAGATGGGTTCCTGGCCGTTCTCTGGCCTTCTGCATGAGACCTGATTTCTTCCTTATACACAGGCTCTCATCACTGTTCTCCACCATGAGTTGAATCAGTCAAGGAGATCTTTCATCAGCACCTGAAGGTCTTTGGACCTTCAGCCTCCAAAACTCTAAGCTGAAAGAACCTCTTCATAAAGTTGGGTGAATTCATTTATATGGATTCATACAAGCATATTGTTTCTAGGAGAAAGTGATTTTATTTTTTTATCAGGTTCTCTAGAGATTATCTGACAAATATTGAACTCCTGTTCTAAATTTTATAGACTTCCTCCATGTGATTCTAGTGAATAGGAGCTGAAACATTTATGAGAAAATGTTATGATATGATCTACTGTGACAAGTGTTATTCTATCACTTGAAGTAAGATAGTAAGCTGGCACAGTAGTGGTCCTTAAAACCTATGCAATAGGCCCAATGCTTAGGTGGCTAGGAGATACTTGGGTAAAAGAAGTCTTCACCATGCTGAACAGGTGGAAAGGTGACCTCTTTCTATCACTTTCAGAAACTTCAAATATGTTTGGAGCTTTTCATAATAAATGTTTTGTTTTGTTTTTACAAAATGTGTCTAGCAGGAGACAAAGGTCTTTGGCAGGGTAGCTACATGTCCTTGGTGGGGGTTAGTGTCTGCCTTGGAGAGAAAAAAAAATTCTTAGCCGGGCTATGTTTCAACTTCCTCAAAAGAGTTCACTAAATATCTGGACTTTGTCATATTATTGTCTATAATCCTTCTCAGGAGAAAATCCCTTATTCCAACAGAAGTATCCATAGCTTCTCCCAAAGTAACTAAAATGTTTTCAGCTTCTTTGTCAAATATCAGGCTTATTACAATAACAAACCTGTGAATATTTGCCCATAGAATTCAATTAAAGCTATTTAGTAATATAAACAATTACCCTAGACATAACTAACTCTGACATTGGTTATATCAGTGATGGGCTCTACTGGGAGAGTTTATTCCAATGGTTTTTGCATCATATTTATTTTGTCGTAAGACTTAGTCATTCAGTTTGTGGCTTTAAATTTCTCTAAATATATATAAAGGAGTAGTAAATTTTATGATTATAAACAAAAAAGGAGGAAGAAAGGAGAGTATTTTAAATGACTAGTGAATCCTACAATTCAAACATATGAGAATGTTTTAATATATGGATCATGAATCACTATTAGCAGTTTTTTAAATTTAGAAAATACAGACACATATTTTTATAGTTATTAATTTACACCTTAAGATACCCTCATAGAAATTGTTACTATTAATAATTATGTTTTTAATCATGAGGAATATACTTAAAAGTCAGTTCTATGCACAGAATATTCTTAATAATGTAGAGCTGTTCTTGACAGTTTTCTTGCTGTTGTTTTGTTTTAATTTGCATTTATTAAAAATTTACATTTTACATTTAACATTAGATTTTGTTCTGTTCACAATTTCTCCAGATAAATTAAGGTTCTAAAAATAATTTCTATATTAATTAAAAGAATAGCAATACAATGCTATAATTTAACTGAGTGAACAGGACTTGAGTAGAAAAATTGAATGTGAATATAGATCTACCAGTAAGTGTGATCACAGTGGTTTCAAAAAAAATTCACTTAGAACTAGGGCAAATAGCAAGGATGATAACATAAACCTGCAAGCTCAGATTTGGGTCAAATCAGGAAAGTTATAAATTTGGCACCATTCTGTGCAACTTAGCAAAACCCTAACCTAAAGCAAAACCTAAACAGACAAACAAAAATGCTGTGAATAGGACATACAATCATGGCTGTCAGAAAACTGGATTGCATTGCGTTTTGACAATGTATTTTCCTCAGAGGACTAGCATCATGCCTATTATAAGCTTAGCCAAGAAGAGATTTCCAGAACAAGCACAGATTCATATTCATCATTACTAATTTGATTAGTTCTAATTGAAACAAAAGAACCAAAATTTTAGTCTCAATCAAAAGTATATTTTTTTTCAAAAAAGGAAGAGTAAATAACACATTCTCAAAGACTTTGTAGAAACAAACTAAGAGATAGTTATAAATATTCTATTGCTCTGAGAGCAATAGAATATATTGTTGGCATCATCCCTTTGTTAAATGACAGTGCTTAATGCCACACTACAGTAATGGCATACATTATGAGAAAGCAATTGCTTTCTAAGATAACTCAAACAGATATTTAATTTTATACTTCGATTAATCAGTTACTGAGCAGGATATGAATCAGCTCTTGGCAAATGTGCAGACACAGTGTGAGGTAATGCAATACACGAGCAAGGCAGCTTTAAAAGAGACATGCTCACACAAATTAAAGCTCACATTAAATTTCCATCTCTATTTGGGCCCAGATTATACAGTTGATTTGAAGGAAATAGTGGAATGTACACTTGTTCTCAAGGGCAAGGGCTCATACAGCCCTGCTGATCTGTGTTAAGTCCACTGATCAACTCAAAAAAAAAATAGAAATGTACTGATCAGACAGACTGAATAAAAATACATGTTACTAATTTTATTTTTTATTTTTTAAGTGAAAATAGGATACTTTATTAAATAATTCATCAAAAGATTAATATATCAATTTTATAATTTCCTTAAATAAAAGTACCTTTAGTACTTTTCATACCATGATATATTTTTCTTTTTTTAAATTTTTATTTATTTAAGATTTCTGACTCTTCTCCGCCACCGCCTCCCATTTCCCTCCCCCTCCCCCAATCAAGTTCCCCTCCCTCGTTAGCCCAAAGAGCAATCAAGTTTCCCTGCCCTGTGGGAAGTCCAAGGACCACCCACCTCCATCCGGGTTTAGTAAGGTGGGCATCCAAACTGCCTAGGCTCCCACAAAACCAATAGGTGCAGTAGGATCAAAAACATATTGCCATTGTTCTTGAGTTCTCAGTAGTCCTCATAGTCCACTATGTTCAGCGAGTCGGGTTTTATCCCAGGCTTTTTCAGATCCAGGCCAGCTGGCCTTGGTGAGTTCCCGATAGAACAACCCCATTGTCTCAGTGTGTGGGTGCCCCCCTCGCGGTCCTGAGTTCCTTGCTCGTGCTCTCTCTTTTTCTGCTTCTGATTTGGACCTTGAGATTTCTGTCGGTATTCCAATGTGGGTCTCTGTCTCTGTCTCCTTTAATCCCCTGATGAATGTTAATATTCAGGAGGATGCCTATATGTTTTTCTTTGGGTTCTCCTTATTTAGCTTCTCTAGGATCACGAATTATAGGCTCAATGTCCTTTATTTATGGCTAGAAACCAAATATGAGTGAGTACATCCCATGTTCCTCTTTTTGGGTCTGGCTTACCTCACTCAGGATGGTGTTTTCTATTTCCATCCATTTGCCTGCAAACTTCAAGAAGTCCTTGTTTTTTACTGCTGAGTAGTACTCTAATATGTATATATTCCATACTTTCTTCATCCATTCTTCAATTGAAGGGCATCTAGGTTGTTTCCAGGTTCTGGCTATTACAAACAATGCTGCTATAAACATAGTAGAGCATATACTTTTGTTGTGTGATAAGGCCTCTCTTGGGTATATTCCCAAGAGTGGTATTGCTGGGTCCATGGGTAGGTTGATCCCGAATTTCCTGAGAAACCTCCACACTGCTTTCCAGAGTGGTTGCACAAGTTTGCATTCCCACCAGCAATGGATGAGTGTACCCCTTTCTCCACAACCTCTCCAGCAAAGGCTATCATTGGTGTTTTTGATTTTAGCCATTCTGACAGGTGTAAGATGGTATCTTAAAGTTGTCTTGATTTGCATTTCCCTGATCGCTAAGGAAGTTGAGCATGACCTTAGGTGTCTTTTGACCATTTGAACTTCTTCTATTGAGAGATCTCTGTTCAGCTCAGTGCCCCATTTTATAATTGGGTTGATTAGCCTTTTATGGTCTAGTTTCTTGAGTTCTTTATATATTTTGGAGATCAGACCTTTGTCAGTTGCAGGGTTTGTGAAGATCTTCTCCCAGTCAGTGGGTTGCCTTTGTGTCTTAGTGACAGTGTTCTTTGCTTTACAGAAGCTTCTCTGTCTCAGGAGGTCCCATCTATTCAATGAGGCCCTTAATGTCTGTGCTGCCGGGGTTATACATAGGAAGTGGTCTCCTGTGCCAGTGTGTTGTAGAGTACTTCCCACTTTCTCTTCTATCAGGTTCATTGTGTTTGGACTGACATTGAGGTCTTTAATCCATTTGGACTTGAGTTTTGTGCATGGTGATAGATATGGGTCTATTTTCATTCTTCTACAGGTTGACATCCAGTTTTGCCAGCACCAGTCGTTGAAGGTGCTCTCTTTTTTTTTTTCCATTGTATACTTTTAGCTCCTACTGAAGTTGTGGTCTATGTTGATGTCTGTGGCCAGTGTTAGCACCATAGGTCATGCGGATGTCTCTGGTTTATGCTGCTTCTGAGGGCTATGATGGTGTCTGTGGCCAATGTAGTGGCAGAGGATTGTGTTGATGTCCACTGGAGAGCGTAATGTGATCAGGAGCACAAACTGACAGTGGAGCCCATGTGGATGTCTGTGGTTTGTGCTCTTGCCAGAAACCTGTGTAATGTACTCCCAGTCACTGTAAAGGGCAAGGCGGCTACTTTTGCCATGGTATTGATGACTGCAGACTCACAACTGAGACCAAGGGACATAAAAGACTTCTGTGACAGTGCCTACCTCCACACTTAGAAAGACTAGCAGCCTAGACACAAAGTCATCAAGGAAAACTCTTCTCTTAGAAAGTGTGATGTGGATGCTGAAGTGTGGCTTTTCACAACTGGTGGCTTCTGGGTGGAGTGCAGGTAGGGAAGGACTCAGTTTTCTTTAAGGTGCTGGCCACTGGGGGTTTGACTCTTCTACAGTAAGTTACAGAGAGTATATGGGCAAGAAAAAATTGCACTATTGGACATTTTTTGTGCAAAGAGGACCCAAGGGTGAGAGGGGTGGGCCTGGGAGGACTGAGAAGTGAGTGTGTTCTTCCTTCATGTTGTAAAATTCCCAAATAATCAATAAAAATATTATGAAAAAAAGAAAATTAGAAGTAACAGTTAGCTTCGCAAAGGGAGGCTTCATAAAATCAGACTGTTGCATACAAATTTAGCTGTTGCCCTGAAACAGCTTTTGTGGTCAGGTAACAATATTCTGTACATCATCCAAGGGACTGAGTGATTTGTTTCCTCACAATAAGTGACGCACTTTGGAAATCGTCTGGATATGCTTGTATCTCGGCAAGGGAAAAGATTTGCTTTAATCTCCCCAGAGTTTTTAACAAAGATTTGTGCCATTAGTTTCTCATATGGACTGAGTCTCTGCGTGCGAAAACAAATCACACAGTTTAATTGCTGAAATATGTTCCTTTTCAACAGCCCTCACAGTTCTAAGTACTGAAGGCTGTTTTGAAGTTCAGATGCCTAATGAAATCTGCCATGCTAGTACAACAGTGACTGTTAGGGATGATGTCTCTGCTGTATGCAGAATTTTAGACTGGTTAGGTTTGTAGTGAATTTTTTTTTAATGATGGTATTGGATATAACTGCAATATTTTGGTCGTTTAAATAAAAGCTAAGTTCAATTAAAATTTCACTCAGAAACATTGAGTGGGCTGTTGCATTTAGTGTTAAACAGTGGCTTCAGAATCTCAAACAAAGGTCTTATAGCTTCTGCAGCATAAAGCAAGTCCAATCAAGAAAAAAATTATGGTGGTTGATCCGGTATCTTTACCATTCTTTTTTATCATTTTCTTTTAAAAATAACAAGTACATTTATTAATCAATAATGATACATTTTAGAATTTGCAACATGCAATGAAGAAGCTGAATGTCTCATTGTTTTTAAATTCCTGGCATGTTATTCTTTGAGATTTATGGTCAACAAATCAGTATCTCTGGGGATTCTCAGAAATTTGAAAATTAGAATCGTTTTAGACACAATTCTAACAATTTTCAATCTCCATTATTTGGATAGCTAAAATTCATATGTAAAAGCTAAAATACAATAAATTTAATAATATTTATAAGGAATTGTCGCCTACAGGAATATTCAGACAATTAAAAACTATTTAAAGTTCATGTCCTTGAATATGATAATAGCATTGCTTCCTGTTTCTCCTCCTGCTAATTCCTCCTGCATACCTTCCATTCTTCAAATTCACAGCTTCTTATTTTTAATTATTTTGTTAACATATATGTATACAATTTTATAAATATAATCTAGTGAAACTATTTAATGCTGCTTATAAGTATTGGCTAACCTATCACAGGGCTTGAATTGGGTTAGTCTGAGTTTCTTTCTTCTATCAATGATCAATTGCCTATAACTGTCCTAGAGATGAAGCCCTGTGAAAATTACCCATCTATGCTGGCATATCAATTAGTATCATTTTTTTAAGGTCTTTTCGCCAACCATATTGTTGAGATTTCCTTAGAAGAGATTCTCTGTCATATAAGAAAACTTTCTCTCAAAAGATGCCATGTCCCTGTACTCTGGTGTAGTGGCATTTCATTTGTATTTTAATAAATAAAGCTTGCCTGAGGGCCAGAAAAGCGAAACAGCTACACTGGCCAGTCTTATAGGCCAGGCAGCAATGACACACATCTTTAATCCCAGTAGCCACACTAATTTGCCATAGAAACCAGGTGGTGGTGGTGAATGCCCTTAATCCCAGAAGTAGAGAGGATAATAAAATGGGAGGAGACAGCTCTCAGACACAATCTCATTCTGAGATTTCTGGAGGCAGAACCACCATTTCAGACTGACATTGAGGTAAGAGCCAGTTGCTGGCTGCTTTGCTTTTCTGACCTTCAGGATGAACCCCAATTTCTCTCTCTGAGTATTATGAATCATGTATCACTCTGACACTTACAAAGTTTTTGTTCCTTTTCTCTAACCTTCTATGAGCTGTACGTGTAGGGGTTTTATTGGAGAAGCATCAACTGAGGCTGAGCACACTACAGTTAGTTGTTCTTTGCATTTGGACCCGTTGTGGTTTTCTGTAATACTCTCTGCTGCAAAAACAGAAGGCTTTTTGATGAAGCTGGTAGCTATACTTATCTTGGAGTAGAAGGATAAGTGCATAGATTGCAGTTAGAAATCATACTAGTTTAGGGAAGCAGTGCAGTAGTTTATCTTGTAATGTCTGTGGCCTTTCTACACCATGAGTAGTGTGGGCAAGGTACTAGACAGGAGTTCTGTCCTATTTAGATGGGGGCTCAAGTCCGATTAGATTGGTGTTTGTTATCCCAGAATATGAGCACTACCTTTGCATTTTTTGAGATGTTTTGCTCTTCTGATCATTGTTTCTAGGCAATACAGATGGGTAGGACCGTTGATGGCTTTGCACCCTGGCAGATTGTACGGTTCTTTCCAGCACTCTTCCTTAAAGAGGAGGTTTACTACTGAATTCTAGATGATTGCCATTTCTTAACCCTCATTCTGGATTTCTAAATGGCATTTCTCAATTATTGACGAAGACAAAAAATAATTTGATTTGAATGTACAGCTTTATACCGTTTAATACCAATGTGCTGTGCATGTGTGTGTACATCTCTATGTATTTGTGTTACTATTATGTAAATGCCTGAAATCCATGTTAGGTATCTTTAGTTGCTCTCCATCTCATTTTTAAATAGAGCCCCTCACAATTTGGTTAATTCCAAGGATCCTCCTGTCTTTGCCTTCCCACAGCATACAGGTACATATCTTTATGTCTGACTTTTACTTGAGTGCTGGCAATTGAATTCATGTTCTCATGCTTGTATCATGAATACTCCAGAGAACTTTATTAGTGAGTTGTCTCCTCAGACTAATACCAACATTTTGTTATGTTTTTCTCAGTTTGGGGATAGGATCTTGCTGTGCAATGTATACTACCTCCAAACCATGATCCTCTTGATGCAGATTCCCAAGTTCTGGGATTATAAGTATGTACTACTGCACTGCTGAACTTTATGATCCTTTTCCTAAAATTATGACGAGTATCCTTAAGAAGAAATTCTTAATCCTGACCATTTTAGGTGCACAGTTTAGTGGCTTAACAACACTCATTTCATGGTGTGACTATTCCTGCACTCTATCTTCACAACCACTTTTTTTCTTGTTTTACCAATATTGAGTATAAATAGAGTATATCACTCCCCCTAGTCATCATAAGTGGAGAATCTCATAAATTAAAAGTTTTTATGGTTATAACCTCCTACTGAATATCACTATGTAGTAGTACAGTGCATGGTAGATAATCTGATGCTGGCTCCCGTGATTCCATGGCTGACTGGAAATTACATCGAAATGAACCAGTTCACAATCTGTATTATTTATTTATATAAAACACTGTATGCAATTTTTTATGTTAGTATCTAAACATAATCACTAAGAACTTTGGGGTCAGTATGGTAGCTAGATAAGATCAAGGGTAGAGTCTGAGAATTGTCAGATCTATCCTGAATGTCTCAAATGTTCGATTCACCTCTGCTCAGAAAGTTAGTGGTTGACTATGCTCTTGTTTAAGGACAATTTTATATTGCATTATTACCCACCAATTTCTTTAGAAGGAGTCACTTTCTATTAGTAATTGAGATGATATTCTGCTAACTGTTTGACATTGGTAAAACTCTTCTGATTCATATCAGAATCTGCCCTTTTTAGTTTAAAATACATGCAATTTTGCATGTAACAAAGGATATGTAACTCTTCTGCTAGGAAGATTTATTATATCTTTAATGTAGAAAATATAAATAAGTTCCCCTTATAAAGTGGGCTTGTGGAAGGACCACATTAACTGTTTGAGGTCTGTGGTTTCCCACTGGCAAGCAAATCAAAAGGAGGTAGCCTATCTATAGCACTGGGATTTTTTTTGTTTGATCTACATTGGGAAATAGCATTTTCACCAATTATCAGGTAATACCCTTTGATTTATTTTATTATTTTTATAGGAAACCTACAGTAGAGGGTTTCTATGTAGGCTTTTCAAAGTTCTTTAGTGTTAGTTACCCATTCCCCTACCCTCATCTCCAACCTGGCCTTCTATCCCCCAAACCCACTTAACTTTTACAGCTACATTATTGCCTTTCCATTTCATACCAATTGTTGAGTCATCCTCCATGACCTTTACTGATTCCTTGCTTCTCTTCATACTTCACTTGAAACATACGTATATTAAGATTCATACACGAGTGAGGAAATACGCATGTGTCTTTCTGGGTCTGTGTATCTTCCCTCCAAGTGATTGTATCCTAAACTATCCCCTTAACTTCAAATTTCATATTTCTTTAGAGTGAAGAAAATTCCACTTTGTATATTTGCACATCTTCATTATCCATCCAAGAGTTGATGGACATCTAGGCCAGTTCCATTCCCTGGGTACTGTGAATATTGCAAAATATGCATGGATGTGTGATATGGGATTCCCCTCTGTATGCGTTGAATATGTTTTGTTACCATTGGTTAATAAAGAAGCTGCTATAGCCTATAGCATGGCAGAATATAGCCAAGCTAGAAGATATATAGAGAGAGTAGGCAAAATCTGAGAGATGTCATATAGCTGTTAAAGGAGAAAGGTGCCAGCTTCAGCCAAAACCTTGCCAATAGGCTACAACTTCATGGTGATACACAGATTAATAGAAATTAATGGATTAATGTAGTATGTAAGAGTTAGCTAGAAATATGCCTAAGCTATTGGCTGAACAATGTTGTAATTAATATAGTTTTTGTGTGACTATTTGAGTCTGAGCCGTTGGGAAACAAAAGAACAGTCTCCGATCTCCATTCACAAATTTTGTGTCTATGTGGGCTGACTACATCAACATAAAACCTGAGAGAGTTTGGAAAGGAATTCTAGACAATAAAGAACAGAGATTGAGCACAGATTTTTGGTGGTCACATTTTTTTTTTCAGCTGGACTCTGTTTCCTAGCAGTTTAATGGATCCTTTAAGAGAGGTCTTCCTGGCTCAGTATTGGCAATGAAGGCAGTGCAGGTTCTTTAGGGGAGGGCTTCCTGGTTAGTGCTGGAAGAACAAACTCTGGCTCTTTCTGGAGGTCCTGCACTTAAATGAGGTCTGTGAGTAGCATGTTACAAATTGCTCAATGGAGCGGCATAAGCCCAATGAGTCCCTGGGGCTCGGGCGGTGTGCTTGGCTTGTAGGGGTGGTAAACATGTCTCCACCATGTTGGACAGGTTGAAGCCAACAGGCAGTGCCTAGGAGTTGGTCCTAGCCAGACCCACTTAACACTTATAAAAAAAAAAAAGTTCTCCTGGTCAAAAATGGTTACAGATACGCAATAAAGACAGATGCAGATAAAAAAGACCTGTAAATGGATCACATTGTTGGATAAATATACATAGGCTTAGGAGAGAGAAGAAAAAGAATATATACAGCTATAAAAAGAAATAAGTAGTTTTTAAAAAACAAAGTCTTAAAGAGACAGAGTACAGACAGCCATGGATTAAAGGAGTAAAGAAAAATTAGCCACATAAAGATGGAAAAATACAGTCAAGATATTCTATATTATTGTGTTTTCTTTGAAGTTTTTGACTGTGAATGAGCTAAATACAGAGAGACATTTCATTGTACGGGCTAAACCAACATATTTATTTTAAAGTTATCTTGTCTTCAAAATTTGGTTCTAAGGATATGTTGTCTTTGGAAAAGAGGTTCTGCATTTGTTTTCACAGAGGATAGGAAACTGTGGTTTCTTTACTGACGAATACAATTTGCTCAAACAAGACCCCCTGAAGCAAAGACCCAGATGCTTCAACATCCATGACAGCTTCAGGACTGCTGGCAAAGATGGACTTACCACACAGGATATCCCTTGAAAGACCTGATTAACAGTGTCCCAATCAGCTGGAAGTAGTCCAGAGAACAATTCTCAAATTCCATAAATGTTTGTTTACATTTAAAGGGGGATATGCTATAGATATGAATACTTCACTTTGGTATGTATATTGATTTATTGATACAAATTTAAGATCAACTTTGTAATATGTATATTTCTGCTCTTAATTAAGGTATTGGTTTATGCAGCTCATTTAAAAATGTAATGTCTAATTAAGAAATACAGGTTAATAGATAGTCATCTATAATAGTCAAACTTATAGTCATGTTAGTAAGGTTTTTTAGATGTACAGAAATATATTTCAGATGGATATGTACTCTTCAAACCTTTCAAAGACTAAGAGAATATAGCATTTAAAATGTTTAAGAACTTAGGACTGTTTATGACAATGAGACACATCTGTTTCTGGCAGCCCAATCTACTTCAAAAGGATAATGGGCACTGAAGAGGTTCCTTATGTAGTTTGCTAGCCATTTGGGCAAGAAACTGTTCTTGCTTGGACTGCTTAATGGTATGCTGTATAAAATGGACATGCAGAACCCACAGAAAAGTGACTGCTACACTTTCTAAAAGATGAGATGGTCCTTCAGGGTTCCAGTTTCATTAAAGAGTCTGCCAAACATTCTAAAGAACACAGAAGAAAGTGACTGTCAAACTGCAAGATAGGCAAAACAGTCTTTCAAACTTCCTGCTTCAAGGAAAAGTCTGAGGGATACTATGGACCTGTATACTGAAGATAGATGCACCACCATTACAGAAAAACTTTGGGTGACTGTTCAGGCAATGAGATGTCTCTTGTCAATTCTAGAACTTTAGAAATTGTTTACAATGTACTTCCTGTTTACCTAGATAATATTATATTCTTCTCAGGTCTTCAAAGAGTAGAAGACAGATGGTTAAAGTTTTCCTGAGTTATGATAAAAGATAAATTGGATATGAAACGTTAGACTCACAAAGATAAAATAGATGATATTTTTAAATTTTGCCAAATACCAATAGACTATATATTGCAATTGTAATTTTTGCTTGAGCTTGTTTAGTTATATGTAAATTTTACTATGTTAAAGTTAAAACCTTCCTGTTTCTTTAGATAGAAAATGAGAGATGATGTGAGATTCCCCTCTGTATGCTATGAAAATGTTTTATTGTCATTGCTTGATAAAGAAACTGCTTCAGCCTATAGCAGGGCAGAATATAGCTAGGCTTGAAGATATATGTACACACACACACACACACACACACACACATATATATATATATATATATATATATATATATATAGAGAGAGAGAGAGAGAGAGAGAGAGAGAGAGAGAGAATAGTTTGAGAGATGCCATGAAGTTGACAAAGGAGAGAGATGCCAGCCACCATTCAGAACCTGACTGGTAAACCACAGCTTCATGCTGATTCACAGATTAATAGAAATGGTTCAATATAAGATGTCAGTGTTAGCTAGAAATATAGCTGAGTTATTGGCCAAACATTGTTATGATTAATATAGTTTCTGTGTGGTTATTCATGGCAGGGCAGCTGGAAAATGAATGAGTAGTCTTTGCCTACAGATGATCAAGGATTTCTTCAGTAGAATGTAGAGCATTTTGAGTTTATGGATTGGTATGGCTCTGTCATATGGCAACTTTCTAGCTTTTTGAGGAGAAGCCACACTGATTTTCTTGGGAAGTTGTGCTGATTTAGCATTCATACCAATAGTAAGTAAGTGTCTCTCTTCATCTTGGATGAAGCAATTTATTGTACTGTTTGCTTTTTTGGCTGTTTAGACTGAGGTGAGATAAAAATCTTAGAGCAGTTTTAATTTGGAGTTACCTTATAGCTGAGGACGTTGAATGTTTCTCAACCATTTCTTCATGTATTTATTTCTATTCCTTCCCCCATATTCTATTATTGAAAATAGATTCTTTTCTAACAAAAGGCTTCTAAGATACAACAACACAAAATATAATAAAATACAAAAAGAAACCTCACATTTAAGTTGGACATGGCAAACAAACAGAAGGAAAAGGTACCCAAGAGAAGGCACAAGAATAAGAGGCCCACTTGTTCGCACACTCTGTACTCCCATGAAAATACTGTACTAACGCTACAATATATACACAGAAAATGTAGTACAGATTGGTGCATACCCTGAACTTTCTGCTTCAGTCTCTTTGAGTTCATATTCAACCTGATTAATTGATTCAGTGGAACTTGTTCTCATGGTGTCATCCACCCTCTCTGACTCTTACAATCTATTTGTCTCCCCTTCCTTGGGACTCCCTGAACTTAGAGGGGAGGGATTTAATGTGGACCCTTCATTTAGACTCTTTATCTACATAATATCTGCCTATGGGTCTCTCCATCTATTCCCATTTGCTGCCAGAGGTAGTCTCTGATAATGATTACATAAGTCATTGATCTATGTGTATAGCAGAATATCATAATGAATCTTTTGTTTATTGACCAATAGTATTTGATTTTACCATAGGCCTTTGGGCAGTCTAGTCTCTGGTTCCTGATCACCCAAGGAGGGTTGGTTATGGGTTCCATTTTGTTGTGTGGACCTAAAGTCAAATTAGTCATTGGTTGGTTACTGTACAACCTTATTGCCACCACTGTCTTTGCATATTTTGTAGGAAGAATAGCAGTTTAGATAAAAGGTTTTATGGCTGGGTTGGTGTTTATATTTCTCTTTGGAAGTCTGCAGAATATCTTTCTGTACCAAAGACACTAGAAAATCAGAGTGACACTGCCTTCGCCTTCTTCATGTTCAATGAGTTGTGCAGGTGTTGTCTTCAGCAAATTGTCTTTGCTGTCAGTTTGTGGAGAGTAAACTTCCTCCTGCCATACCCACCTCTTATTTTTTGAATTTGGTAGTTTGTTTTCTGAACCTTATTTATCAAAGATTTCATTGTAATTTATTTAAATCAAGGTTGCTATTGGTTGCCTTCTCTGCTATATTTATGTTTCCCGATAGGAATTCGCTTTGCATCTAGTCAATGATGTGTCATTCAGCACTATGCCAAAGCCTGGAATACTTCTGGCTCTTAACGCAGAAAAGTGTACTGATAAAAATTTATTAGTAAAAATGCTGGAAAAACATGAAGTAATAACTTGTGAATAAATTACAGAAGCTTTCTAATTCAATTCAAAAATGAGAAGCTTGAAATAAAATTTTGATGATTTTACAAAATAAAAATAAGATATTTCAATACAATAATCAAAGTGAAAATGTATTTGGGAACCAGGGGGAAAATTTCTTATTCTAAGTGCAAAGGGCTGTAATGTATAGAATACTTCAGTCTATCAAAGAATAAATAGTTTTCCAATCCCACAATTTAAATACCGAAGTAGCAAATTTCTAAGATAAACAACATATACTCTTGGCAAGTGTGGTGGTTTGAAAGAAAATAGCCCCCAAAGAGAATGGCACTGTACAGAGGTGTGGCTTTGTTGGAGGAAATGTGTAACTGTGTGGGTGGGCTTTGAGGTCTCCTTTGCTCAAGCTTCACTCAGTATGACAATCAGTTTGACTTCCTGTCTGCAAGATTTAGGACTCTCAGCTCAAGTACTGTGTCTGCTTGCATGCCTCCATACTTCCTACCTCATGGTAATAGACTGAACCTATGAACTGCAAGTGAGCCCCCTAATTAAATATTTTCTTTAGAAGAATTGTCATGGTAATAGTATCTCTTCACGGCTATAAAAGCCTAACAAAGACAGCAAAGTTATATGGAAATGTCTTTCTGTTCGCTCTATAAAATGACTATATATTTGAACTTTCCCAAATTACACAATCTTGTCAATAACTTTCTAAGACTATGAATTGATCAAGTATTCCAACTGATAGAAATTAAGCAAAGGAAAATTGCAGTTGATAAATGATGTATATACAAAGTTACCAGCTCTAGGACATTTTTGGTGCAGGCTCTGTGCATGCTGTCTCAGCTTGCATGTGTGCATTGATCATGTTGATTCAGAGCATCTTGTTCCTTGGTGTCCTCTGTCCCCTCTTGCTCTTACATTCTTTCTGCCTCCTCTACCACAGCTAGGGTTCCCTGACTCTTTATGGGAGGTATTTGATAAAGACATTCTATTTAGGTCTGAATAATCCAATGTCTCTTGCCTTCTATATAATGTCTGGCTGTGGGTCTCTGCATTTTTTCCATCTGTTGCAGGAGGAAGCTTCTCTGATGACTGCTGAGCAAGGCATTCATCTATTAGTATAGTAGAATGTCATTAGGAATCAGGCTATTGTTAAATTTTTTTGTTTGCTTGATTTTGCTTTTTGTTTAGTTTAGTTTTGCTTTGTTTTAGAACAGTAGTATTTGGTTTTCCTCAAGTTCTCTGGGATGTCAAGTCACGTTTGTGGTCACCCAAACAGTATTAGACATAAGTTCCATCTCTGAAATTAAATCAGATATTGGTTGGTAAGTTCCACAAGTTATTTTAAACCATTGGACTAACATACCTTGCAGCAGGATACCACTATAGATTAAAGAGTTTATGGCTGGGTTGGTGTTAAGGTTTCTTTTTGGTAGCATGCAGAGTACTTTCTTTTACCAAGACCTATGTAGCAAATAGGTATTAAGGTCATATGTAAGAACAAGCTCAATGTTTCCATATTCAATGAGTTTGGTTGGTGTAAAACATTTTGCAATAAAGACTTTCCACTAGTTTGTGGAGAGCAACCTATAGTTTTAGCAACAGCCTGGGTTGTTTGGGAATGAGTTCTCTTCAGCAAACAATTCAACTAAATTTAATCCAGTTTCAATTAGAAGATTCATTTGGTGAATAGAGATGGCCAGTTGGGACTCTTTCCTCCATTACTTGGTAATTTCATTTAGACAGTAGTCATATATGTATATATTTTAGGAAGTGTGTTAATTTGAATTTTTTAAAAAAAAGCCCATATATTCATACATTTGAATTCTTAGTTACCAAGGAGTGGCAGTAGTTGAAAGGATTAGAAGGATTAAGAGGTGTCCCCTTGATGGAGAAAATATGCTTTGAGACTCAGATAGGTTTTGAGAGCTCAGAGTCTGTCTGTCTCTATCTTTCTCTCTCCCTCTCTTTCTCTGTTTCTCTCTGCTTGAGGAAGAGGATGTAGCTTTCAGCTATTTCTCCACCATCATGCCTGTCTGCCATAATGCTACCACCATGATGGTAACTGCTAAAATTATAAGCAAACACCCAATTGAATTAATTCTTTTATTAGAATAGCCTTGGTTGTGGTGTCTTTTCATAGCAATATAACAATGACCTAACTCAGAAAGCTTCTACCCATATTAGGTTTTCATACTATTCCTCAAATGATCCTTAATTGTCTCTCCCATATTTTGTCCCTTGTCCATCTCTTACCCCACATCCACTTTATCCTTACATCCTGTCCCCTCTCCATCCATATTTATCTATTTTATTACCATTTTCTAATGAGATCTATCTGCCTCCTCCCTGACCTCTAAACCTAACTTTTGTGTTTCTATGGATTATAGCTTGATTATTGACTTAACATCTAATAAAACATATAAGTGAATATATTCTATATTTGTCTTTCTGAGTCTGGGTTGCCTCACTCAGGTAATTTTTCTAAATTCATCCATTTACTGGTGAATTTCATGATTTCATTTTTAAGTGACTGACTAATATTCCATTGTGCAAACATACCACATTTTCTTTATCCATTAATCTGTTTGGGACACCTAAGTTGTACAATTTCTGGCTATTAAGATTCAAGCAGCAATGGTTGAATCTGTGTCTCTATGATAGAATGAAGTGGTTTGGGGGTATATACCCAGGAGTGATATAACTGAATCTCGAGGTAGATTGATTTCCATCTTCCTGAGAAACCCCATACTGATTTTCATGTGACTGTACAGGTTTTCACTTTGGTGAAATGGAAGAGTCTTCCCTTTACTTTTTCACCAGCATCAGCTGTCAATTGTTTTATTGATTTTAGATGAAATTTCAAAGCAGTTTTGATTTATATTTCCCTGATGACTAAGGATATTCAATGGTTCTTTAAGTGTTTCTCAGTCATTTGAGTTTACTCTTTTAAGAATTCTGTTAAGATCTGTACCCCACTTTTTGATTGGATTATTTGTTTTTTAGATATCTAATTTTTGCATTCTTTATATAATTTGGTTTTTAGCTCTCTACTAATATTGTTTCCAAAAATCTTTCGCCATTCTCTATTCTATGACTTTGACCAAATGGCAGTGTCCTTTGCTGTGTAGAAGTTTCTCAGTTTCATGAGGTCTCATTCATTAATTGTTGATAATAGTGCCTGTACTAATGATGTTGTATTCAGAAGGTCTTTTCCTGTATTGTAAGTTCAGGGATATTGCCCGTTTCCTCTTCTATCAAGTTTAGTGTCTCATTTTATGCAGAGATCTTTGATCCATGCATTCTTGAGTTTTGTGCAAGGTGGTAACTATGGAGCTATTTGAATTCTTCTATATGCAGCTGTTCAGTTTGACTAGCACCATTTGTTGAAGATGCTGTCTTTTTTCCCTTGTCTATTTCTGGCTACTTTATAAATAAATCTGGTGTCCATAGGTATGTAAATATACATTTGGGTTTTAATTTCAGTTTTATTGTTCAACATATCTACCTTTGTGCTGATACCATGCTGTTTTCAATACTGGAGCTCTGAAATATAATTTGAAGTTAATGATTATACTTCAGTTATTTTATTCTTCAGGATCATTTTAGCTATTGTGTTCAATATGAAGCGGAAAATTGTCCTTTCAAGTTCTGTGAAGAATGATGTTGTGGTACTAATAAGGATTACAATGAATCTGTAGATTGCTTTGGTGGTATGGCCATGTTTACTGCGAATCTTATGGATCCATGAGCATGGGAGAATCTGTCTATCTTCTAATATCTTCTTCAATTTTTTAAAGTTGTTATCACACAAGTTTTTAATTTGATTGGTTAGAATTACCTCAAAATATTTTATTTTTGAGGATTTTGAGAAAGTTGTATTTCTGATTTATTTCTCAGTTTGTCATTTTTATATAGGAGGACTACTGTTTCTTTTTTAGTTAATTTTGTATCTAGCTACACTACTTTGCTGTATCACTTACAAATAAAGATACTGTTTTCTTTCAAATCTGTTTTGCTTTAATCTCCTTAAGTTACCTTATTTCTCCACATGAAACCTCAGGTATTTTAATGAGTAGCTATGGAGAAAATTGACCACTTTGTATTCTTCCTGATTATAGCAGAATGCTTTGAGTTTCTCTTCACTGAGATTGATATTGACTATGGCCTGATGTAAACTGTCTGTATTATGTTGAGGTATGTCCTTTGCATCCTCATTCTTTCCAGGAATTTATCATGAACAGTTCATGAATTTTTTCAAGGACTTTCTTGTTTTTTCATAAAAAATGATTATGTGTTTGGGTTTTTTTGTGTTGCTGTTGTTTTGTATTTTAGTTTGTTTATGTGGTGGTATACCAGCTAATTTTATGCCAATGTGACACAGGCTAGAGTTATCACAAAATAAATTGGTCAATGTTCTTTCTGTTTCTATTTTGTGTAATAATTTGAAGAGTATAAGCATTAACTCTTCTCAGAAATTCTAGTAGAATTTTTATTTGTAAAAATTATCTTTCCTTGGGCTTTTTTTTTTAAATTGGGAGGATTTTAATTAATTTTCTTTTCTGTAATGTGTTTTTGTTGTTGTTGTTGTTGTTTTAAACAATGTTTTTATTTTACATATAAATCCCGGTTCCCTCTCCCTCCCCTCCTATCTCAATCCCCATCTATTTTTCAGAGAAAGTAAGATCTCCCATGGGAAGTCAACAAAGTCTGTCATATCACTTAAGGCAGGACCAAAGCCTTCTTCCCTGTATCTAGGCTGAGCAAAGTATCCCTCCATAGGAAATGAAATCTCAAAAGCCAGTTCATGAACTAGGAATAAATACTGGTTCCACTGCCAGTGGCCCCACAAACTGCCCAAACCACACAACTGTCACCCACATTCAGAGGGTCTAGTTTGTTCCTATGCAGGTTCTTAAGCTGTTAGTCCAGTGTCAGTGAGCTCCCACTAGCTCAAGTCAGCTGTTTCTGTGGGTTTTACCATCATGGTCTTGGCCCCTTTGCTCATATTATTGCTCCTCCCTCTCTATGACTGAACTCTAAGAGCCAAACCCAGTGATTAGCTGTGGATCTCTGCATCTGCTTCCATCATGTACTAGATGAAGGTTCTATGATGACAATTAAGTTAGCCATCTATCTGATTACAAGAGAAGGGAAGTTATGGTCCCCTCTCCATTATTTCTTAAATTTTTAGCTGGGTCATCCTTGTGGATTTTTGGGAAATTCCCTAGTTATAGGTCTGTTGCTAACCCTATAATGTCTCCCTCTATCAAGATATTGTTTACCATGCTTCCCTTCTCTGTCCTTTACCCAACTCTACTTTCCCAATCCCTCATGTTCTCCTCCATGCCTTCCCACCTGATGTAGGTGGGTCTTCTTTCTATCAGTTGCTTTCATTGGTTAATTAATAATAAACTGCTTGGCCTGGTAGGGCAGAATTTAGATAGGTGGAGTAGACCGAACAGAATGCTGGGAAGAAGGGAAGTGAGACAGACACTATAGCTCTCCTCTCGAAAATGGACGCAGGTTAAGATCCTTCCTGGTAAACCACCACCTCGTGGTCCTACACAGATTACTAGAAATGGGTTAATCAAGATGTGAGAGTTAGCCAAAAAGAGACTAGAACTAATGGGCCAGTCAGTGTTTAAAAGAATTCAATTTGTGTGTTGTTATTTCAGGGCATAAGCTAGCCAGGCGGCTGGGAGCTGGGTGGCGGAAAGCAGCCCACAGCTCCATCAACACCCACCCTTCTTCCATTCCATCCTCCACCTTCCCTGTACACTCTCAATTTACTCAGGAGATCTTATTTATTTCCCCTTCCCAGGCAGATCCATGTATGTCTTTTTCCCTTGTTTCCTTGTCTGCCTTGTTTTCTGGCTTCTCTGGGGCTGTGGACTATAGGCTGATTATCCTTTGGGTTTTTTTTTTTTTTTCTAATATCCACTTATGAGTGAGTACAAACCATGTTTGTCTGGGTTACCTCATTCAGGGTGTTTTTTTTTTCTAGTCCCTTCCATTTATCTGCAAATTTCAAGATGTCATTGCTTTTTACCACTGATTAGTTCTCCATTGTGTAACTGTACTGTGTTTTCTTTATCCATTCTTCAGTTGAGAGGCATCTAGATTATTTCCAGGTTCCGGCTATTATGGACAATGCTGCAATGAGCATAGTTGAGCAAATGTCCTTGTGATATAAGTGTGCTTCCTTTGTGTATATGCCCAAGACTGGTATTGTTGGGTCTTGAGGTAGATTCTTTCCCAATATTCCAAAACACCACCATCCTGATTTTCAAAGTGGCTGCAAGTTTGCACTCCCATCAGCAATGGAGGAATATTCCCTTTGCTCCACATCGTCTCCAGCAAAAGCTGTCACTGATGTTTTTTATTTTAGTCATTCTGATTGATCTAAAATGGTACCTCAGAGTTGCTTTAATTTGCATTTCCTTGATGAATAACAATGTTGAAAATTTCTTGAGTTTTCTCTGTTGAGAATTCTCTGTTTGGATCTATACCCTTTTTTAAATTAGATTATTTGATATTTTGATGTCTAGTTTCTTGAGATGCTTGTATATTTTGGAGATCAACCCCCTGTCATATGTCAGGTTGGTGACAATCTTTTCCCATTCTGTAGGTTGACGTTTTGTCTTGTTGACTCTCCTTTGCCTTACAGAAACTTCTCAGTTTCAGGAGCTTCCATTTATTCATTGTTGCTTTTATTGTCTGTGCTACTTCAGTTATATATAGGAAGTGGTCTCCTGTGCCCATGTATTGCAGGCTACTTCACACTTTCTCTTCTATCAGGTTCAGTGTGGTCATATTTATATTGAGGTCTTTATTCCATTTGGACTTGAGTTTTGTCCATGGTAATAGATATGGATCTATTTTCATTCTTCTACAGGTTGACATCCAGTTATGCCAGCACCATTTGCTAAAGATTCTTTCTTTCTTCCATTTTATAATTTTAGCTTCTTTTTCAAAAATTGGGTGTTCAGAGGTTTGTGGATTAATATCCGGGTCTTTGATTCAATTCCATTGGTCAACATCTCTGTTTTTATGCCAATACCAAGCTATTTTCATTACTGTAACTCTGTAATAGTTTGATGTCACAGATGGTAATGCCTCTGGAAATTCCTTTATTGTATAGGATTGTTTTGGCTATCCTGGGTTTTTTGTTTTTCCATATAAAGTTAATTATTGTTCTCTCAAAATCTGTGAAGAATTTTGTTGGAATTTTGATGGGGATTGCATTGAATCTATAGGTTGCACATGGCAGTTTCTAATCACCAGTAATTCCAGGTCCAGAAGAACCATCTTTCTCTTCTGGGATTTTTGGGCTCCAGCCATATACATAGTGTATAAACTTATGCACAGGCATAACATCTGAACGCATAAAAGTAAATACAAATATTTAAATGAAAATCCCATATCTTTTCAACAGTTACCAGCAGGTGATAAATATAAGTAGCTGAGTTGATATCTCTGCATCATTTTAGTATTTATCCAATTAATCTTTGGGAGATAATTAAAGAGTCCCCCTTTTATATTATGGTTCTATCTTTAAAGCATGAACACACTACATATTCAAAAACAAACAGGCAGTTGCTGAGTGAGTCACAGAACAGATATCAAGAATAACTTTAAAGGTTTGCCCAACCTGAAGAGTTGCAGCATGAACATACTGCTAGTGCAGCAGGCTTCTGTATGGTGAAGCTGAACAGCAATCTGCTTAGTTATAGCTGACCTTAATTCTTTAAGTGAGATTCAAGTCATCCTTTCTTAACTTCTCATTCAATGTGTGACCTACCATTCTATGCTTTGTCATTTGTAGGTATCCATAATTCCCTGTGTCTTGAGATTCATGAGAATCTACTAAAGATAATGTTAGAGTTAGACAGCTGCAGTGCATATCTAAGAATGTCCAAGTTTAGTACTGCAGAGATCTATCTTAGAAAGGGAAATAAGTGCTTCATGCTTCAAGTCAAATGCTCTACAAACAGTGTATATTGGTTTTGTTCTTTCATACTCATAGATATATTCCAATCATTTTTACTCATCAAACTTCAGATTATGAATCCTATCATAGGAAACTAAGGACTGAGTATTTCTGTTTCAAGTAGGCAAAAAGCTACATAATAGACAAATTTCCAACTGTAAACAAAACAATAAATAATATAAAATATTTTAAGGTATAAATTATTTGATCAAACAATAAGAGAACACCAAGCTAAAACCTAGCTGTTAATGGGGATAGCTAAGTAAGTAGAACAGCCTTAAGGACATTTGCTAAGCCCGCAAAGCATGATTTACAGGATTAAGCAACAGTTACATCTCATGCTAAAAATAAATCAACATTAGTGATCTATCTGCTCCCTCAGCAACACACACAAACACACACACACACACACACCTCATAAATATATAAGAGGCTATTATGACACTGAGGAAATTAAGGGAATAAGGCCTAAAAATAATTTTCAAGAAGCTGTGGTCACCACAACCTAATCCTGGTACAGAGTATCTTTTTCTCTCGACTCAAAAAAACCAAAGTAAGTAATTTTCAAGAGCTCCGAGTAATCTACAACAATGAAAAAACTAATTGTCACAACTTTACTAACCCAACACAACAACTATGTTCTAAATATGTGTCTTTATACTCACAGATAAGGGTAGCTCTCACCTGTCATCAAGAAATGTTCTCTCTGCAACAGATGGAGACCAATATAGAAGTCCACACAAAATTAAAATGCAGAGTTGTGGAGCACAGTCACAATGGATACACATACAACACAACTCCTACACCTAAGGCACAGAGACACTGAGGAAGATGGGAATCCAAGGAATAAGGAGTTTGCTGTGAGATTACATCTTCTAGAAATGTCAGAAGCTTTACCAATTAAGTCTCACCAATATGCCTGCTTAAAGAGCAACACTAAGGGCATCCTAATGTGTAAGGAAGTAAGCTCAAGAAGCATCAACTCTAGAGAAAGAATCAATGAAGGAATGCTGAGAGAGGTGAAATAGTCTTCCCCAGGGACAAGTATACCAATTGATTATTCAATGCCAAATTATCAGTCCTAAAAACATACACATACAAAGATTATATGTTGGGATCAGGCTATGTTTATATATTTAGAAATATACAATATGAATATGCATATATATATATAATAACAATTAAAGAAAAATACCATGAATTTAAATGAGAGCTTTGTGGGGGCATGGACAATACATGGGAAAATTTAGAGAGAGAGAATAGGAAGAGTAAATAATACAATTATGTTATAATCTCAAAAAGTATTTTAAAAAACTGGTTGCTACTGTGCCATTGCATAATATAATTATGTTATTATTTCAAAAAGTATTTTTTTAAAAAAACTGGTTGCATAATTACTTTATTTTACTACACTTGCATTTTACTACACTGCTGTTTGCCATTTGGACAATCACTTGCTAATCATTGTCTATAACCTTTCTCAAGCTCAGAATAGGGGGCATGTGAGATTTTTAAGAGCCAGTTGTGAGGAAAAGAATATGCAGATTCAGGCTAATTCGACTGCAACCATATTGATTCCATCAAATGTCCCAGAATATTAGTAGTTAGATTTTCCATATCTTCTCCTGGAAATTACAAAGAGACAAATCTATTAGAGATAAATGTAGCTTTACAACAAGATGCTTGGTCCAAAATTGCGCTTTACTCTGATTTTCAGAGAAGTTAACTAAGTCCCAGTGGGATGGATTCTTTGTCTTTTTTCCACATATGCATTTTCTGCCCCCAATTGTGGTCAACCAGTTGCCTCCCAGGCACACACTCAATAAATTACATCCTGTACAACCCTAGAAAATGACCCGTCCATCAGGTCCAGTTATTCAGGGTCTGAAGAGGTTCTACCTGTATGAATCATGGGAGAGAGAAAAGAAGGAAACCAACCAGAATTCAATTGTCAAGGTCTCCGTTTATTAGGGTAATGGGTACAGCTTATATAGCCCTTGAATGAGGAACTTGGCTTGGGGTGGGTGGTATGGGGTAGCAAAGGTCACCAGTTAACACACATGGTGTTTTTTGTTTAAGCAGAAACATTCTTTTTGTGGTTCCATTAACAAACAGTTCTCAAGATAGTTGGGATGTGGGGCTCTCTGCAAACATCCTTAGGACAATGGTCCCTGACATATCCCCCTTCCTTTTATTATGGCAGGCAGCTTATCAAGTGGAGGGCACTGGGTCCGAGTCTAACCAAGTTGTCAGACCTGGAAGAGGAGAGACTGGGACAAGGAGGCCCCTCCTCTCGAGTGGTGGAGCTTTTTCTTTTTCTCCTGGGAACAGAGGGGTGCCTTATGGGTAGCATTAGTTATCTTTTCATTTATATTTTGGATTTTGGCCCTTAAAGATGGCCTGCGATGAGGGCCCTTGTCTTAGATCAAATGGGGACCAGGTCTTTCCCCCCTTACCCATCCTAAGGTTCTCAGGGCCCTGTCTTAGGTTAAGGGGAGGTCCTGCCACAAGTTGCCCATCCTTGGAGCTCTTCAAATAAAAGGTATCTTGTATAGGTTGAGTAAAGATATGATTTGGACACCAATGACTTGATCTCTAGACATAAGAAGAAAGGGCACCTTCCAAACCTAGTATCTACCTTTCAGTCTGGCCTATGATATATACTCCTTTCTAAGCACCTATTCCAACATAAGATTATGAGTGCTGCCTGCAAAAAAAAATTTTCCAGGGATCCCATGGTCTAAAAGGTTTGGGGTCTGTAGCAAGGGTAGAAAATTGAAGAGCAGCTACAGGTCATTCTGTCTCTGAAGTTCTGAGGTCCTGCATGGAGCCATGAGTGTTCAGGCAATGATAATGGACAGCAACAGAGTCTTTTCTTATTGCGTCAACCTGGGTCTTAACAAAGCGTGTTAGTTTTGTAAAGGCCCATGGGCCAAAGGATAATAGCAATAATAGTCCCACAAGAGAGCCCAATAAACTAGGCAAGAGTGTAGATAACCAGGGGGTTGTAGAAAACCAGTTTTTGAGCCATCTTTCCTCTTGCTCTCTCTGCTTTTTTCTATGCTCTAATCCCTCTCTGTCCTTAGCCATGCTATTCTTTGACTATCCCGATATGATTAGTAGAAAAACAACATTTCTCTTTTAGGGCAGTGTAAAGGGATCAAAATCTAAAATTCTTAACATATGCATTAAACCCAAACACTTTACAGGGTGTGTCAAACTTTTCCCAACATCTATAAGCAGTTACACATATCATTAGGTCAATTCCAGTAAGAGTACAATGACAGACATTGTTGTTATTAAATACCAATTCCAGTGTCTGAGCAACAGTCAAACCCCTAGTTTGCCCCCTTCCTAAGTGAAGAGGGGTTAGTATTTTAATCAAAATGAGTTCTGTGTCCCAAAGATTAAAACAGTCAGATGCTTATGCTGCATCTTATCTCCAAAGCAAACAGAATTCAAACTGCAGAAAATTGTAGCTGCCATAGTCAGGTCATTTCAGCAGGGCATCTGTGTCTGTGTCCCAGGTTTAGAAGCAGCTATAACATTAACAAAATACAGTTGTGTCAAATGTAACAATGATCATCTGGGAAAAGATGATTATTCTGGCCTTTGAATTGAGCGAACACAATTGTCCAGGCATCAATTTTAACATTATCAATAAAATCTATTGTTTAGTATAAGAAACACTGATCATATTCAATATCTTGTTAAACCATCTCCAAGATTTCATCCTGCTCTTTTGTACTCTAAATTAAGAGTTTAGTCTTAACTGGCAAAACTGGGAATATGCAGCCATAAAAAACATTTTGCTTTTTTATAAAAATATTGTAGAATAAGTTTTATGCTTAATACACACACTTGCCATAGCTGAATCATAATTAACATACTGTACTTGTTAATTATTATATACTTTACCTCTTGATCTCTACTTTACCTACTTGAGTATCTATCTGGCAGCTTCTATAAGCTCTTTATAGGAAAATGGCTCATTGCTCCCTTTATGAATTTTACCTAGTTCCAGGACAGGCTCCAAAACCACAGAGAAACCCTGTCTCAGAAAAAAAAAAAAAAAAGAATTTTACCTAGTGACTCCCATAAGAATATTATAACTAGGGCTTCAGACACTGAATATCTAAAAGTTTGTAAGCTATCCTCCTATTAAGTTGTAAGTCTGCCTAACTGATAGGAAAATGGAAAAAGAAAGCATGATGTTGGCCTCATTAAACAATAACATGTAGAAGAATGAAGATAGATCTTTTATTACAAAATCCCTGGGCATATTCCAAAATCCCTGGGTGGTTCCCCGAGCAGCTAGTGGGGGCGGGGGGAGGGGGATGCTGGTGAGTCCCAGGTGCTGAACTGTGGAGTGGCTCGGGGCAGGGATGGGTCCAGGAGAGGCAAGCGGGCAGGTGTAAACAGGCGGTGGGCAAAAGACACATGGACACATAAAATAGGCATAAAGCTAAACATTTATTAAAGAAGAGAGAAAGAGAGAGAGAGAGAGAGAGAGAGAGAGAGAGAGAGAGAGAGAGAGAGAGAGAGAGATGTGTACAAGCCAGAGGGGACAGTAAGAGAGCTTCAAGATATCGGGGGCGGGGCTGGGGGGGGGGTCACTGGGAGTGGGCGTGGCTTGTCTCTTGAAGGAATCAGAGACCAAAGGATAACAAGATCCACACCCATCTCCATGCATAAAACTCAAGTTTAAACGAATCAAAGGCCTCAACATAAAAAATTACATTGAACCTCACAGAGAAAAAATTAAAAGTACACTTTGCCACATCTCAAACACCTCAGTGGCATAAACATTGACAGAAACAATAAATCAGATCTTCTGAATTGAGAAGTTTTTGTATAACAAGATATAATATCAGCCTATAGAATGGGAAAAGATCTTAACTTATCATAAACCCACTCCAAAAACATATGAAGAACTCAGGAAATTAGTTATCAAAAAATAATCCAATAAAAATATATGTTACAGAGCTAAACTGAAAACTCTCAACAAAAGAACTTAAAATGACTGAGAGACGCTTAAAAAATGCTCAGACATAATATCCTTTAGCCATTACAGAAATGCAAATTAAAACTCTGAGATTTCATCTTATCCTTCTAAAAATGACTAAGATTAAGAATTACTGCTAACAGCATATGCTTAAGAAAATGTGGGTAAAGAGAAAACTCCATTGCTGGAAATGCAAACTGGCACAGCCGCTTCTGATCCTAGTACAGCTATTTTTCAAAAGTAGGCAACATTTTACCTTAAAAGTCAACAATACCCCTTTTGGGCCTAAAAACAAAAGATGTTCACCCATTCCACAAGGACATGTGCTCAGCCACGCTCACAGCAGAATTATTTTATCATAGCCAGAATCTGAAAACAACCCAAATATATCTCTTTTACACCTAGGATAAATGAGACATCATCCTTTTAGATAGCCATAAATATCACAAAATATCGTGGGGTAACTCTAAGCAAGCAGGACAGAAGGTTGGGTCCTGTCATCTCTGCTTGGGAAGGGGGGAATGTTTCTCATTTTCAACCATTATCATCTGCCAGAGTAGAACTCTGGCCCTTGATAAATAAGAGGCCTGAGTCTTAGCAGTCTACCCTGAAGCAACACCTGGCAGCAGGAAAGGACCACAAGCTGAGACAACTCGACTCCCACCCAAGAGCGGGCCACACACAAATGGAAAAACTTTTATGATAAGAATTTTAACTCTTTTAAGAAAAAAAAATAAGACATTAGAAAATGGAAAGATCTCCTATTTTCTTGGGAAAGTAGAAGAAACACAGCAGAAACGCCAATCTCAAGGAAAGCAATCTACAGATTCAGTGTAAATATCCATTAAAAATTATAGCAACATTCCTCATAGAACTCATATACAGATTTAATGTGAATGTTTATTAAAATTATAGCAATTTTTTTACAGAACTTGAAAGAAAAATCCTTAACTTTATAAGAAAAATTAAAAACTCAGGATAGCATAAACAATTTTAAAATTCTCTGTATGTATTACAAACTTTGATTTTTAAAACTTTCCTGCAGAACCACAGTAATGAAATTAATCTTCCCTAGATATAAATTTATATGCCTACAAACTAAAGATTTTGGACCAAGAAGCAAAATTGTAAAATGAAAAAGAAGCATATTTAACCTCCTTTTACTATCCTGAAGCTGTAGTTTTCTGAGGCAGTTCCCTTTTTGCAAACCTGCCTGGCAGCTTCTGCTCCATATGGCAGGGGTTAAGACATAGGATCTCTAGGCCTGGCAGCCAGCCTGCTTGGCAGGCATAGTTGTGCGGATCTGTACTCTTACTTCTCGCATCTTGAGGGACGCTTTTGGTGCTGGAGAATTGTTTATATTCTGCCAATCATGTTTTAAATAAATGCTGATTGGCCAGGCAGGAAATATAAGCGGGAAAACCAGACAGGAAGTAGAAATGATGTAATGAGAACAGGAGAATTCTGGGAAGGAGGAAGCTAATTCCTCCCATTCCTGCCCAGACCACCAAAGCGGCAGGATGTGATCTGCCCCACTGAAAAAAGGTACTGAGCCACATGGCTAACATAGATCAGAAAAATGGGTTAATCAAGATGTGAGAGTTAGCAGTGAGAGGCTAATAGGCCAATCAGCTTATAACTTATAGAGATCTATGTGTGATTTTCTTTGAGGCTAAACAGTTGTGGGGTACCGGGCGGGGACAGAAACCCAAACAAACAGGACCGCTCATGTTACACTCTTTGAGTCCACGAGTAAACATATCCTGTTTACAAAATGCTTACTTCATAGTAAAAAGTTTTTTACCTTGTGTCACTGATGAATCCCCTCAAATCTGTCTCATGCTCGGGTTAACCATGGGTTAACCTTGCTGGACTGGTGCTTTGCCCACTGGACGCGGTGGTCCAAGTGTGTGGACAGGCCTGTCCTTTGTGTGCAGCGATGTTCCTCAAACCTCCATCGTGTCCTCAGGCCTCACTTTTGGGGGTCATCTATCCCAACCAGTGGGATACAAACTGGTGATCCCTGATAAACCTGGGGGAGAGGAATGGAGGAACAAGAGACATGAAAAATGATGGCAAGACAGGATTTATGATCAAGCTGTCTAATTTATTATTTTCTCAGAAGCTGTTATATAGCAAATGGGCAAAGAGGGGAAGGGAAGGGCGTCAAGGGGAAGGGAAGGGAGTCAGGACACTCAGGTCTGTTGGAATTCAGGTCCGGAGACATCCCTAGCTGATAAGTAAATATTGAGGGTCTGTGATTGTCTTTGCTTCTGGCAGCCTTTTGGTACCCAAAGCCACGCCCCACCTGGTCCAGTCTCTCAAAGGTTACATTTTCACATTGGCTGAAGGAAGTTCCCCATCAAATAGAATCTTGTAGAAGAAGAAAAAGGAGAAGAACAGACAAAATAAATTAATAGCATAATCATTTTCACATGAAAAAATAGAATAATTGCCAAACAAGAATCACTTACAATAAAAATAATTTTAAGAATAAGAATGGAGTATGTGTTTCAAATACAAAAGAGAGAGATTTACAGATGTTTAAAAATAATAATTAGTAAAAGATGGCAGATGGCAATAAGGAAAATAATGTTTTCTGGACACAACAGTGCAGTTGCACACACAAATATACAGCTATTACAACAGCCTACCATAAGCAAGACAAAAATTCCAGCTGGAGTGGAAAAAAATGACAACAAAATCCCACTCCTCACTGAGGATATTCGGTTGATCTTGGGAACGGAAGAGCCTATTTATTTCCTTTATCGTTCTGTTTTCCATATTCCAGGGTAGGCACTACACACAAAATAATTTGGGCAACACAAATTGAACTCAATTAGTTTCAAAGAAAATGGAAAGAGGAGGAGGAGAGAGAGAAATACATGAAGAGATAGGGGCTGGAGAGATGGCTCAGAAGTTAAGAGCACTGACTGTTCTTCCAGACGTCCTGAGTTCAATTCCCAGCAACCATATGGTGGCTCACAACCATCTGTACTGAGATCTGGCGCCCTCCTCTGGCATACAGGCATACATCAAGGCAGAATGTTGTATACATAAATAAATAAATCATTTAAAAAAAACATGCAGAGATTAAGAGAGCATGGAGGTAGACGAAGGTTTGTGGGTAGAGAGATGGGGCTGGATCTGGGAGGGGTTGACATAGAGGAGAGGTAATATAATCAAAGTACACTGCATAGAATCATAAAAGAATTAGTAAAAATATTTTCAGAAAGAATGGCATCTAAAAAAGAAATAATTGTACTTCACTCAGTAGAAGTTTCTACATGGATCAACCTCACAAAAACCTTAATAAGGAAAGGAAACAAAATACAAATCAGTAGAAATTGGAATTTTTCCATATATGCTTTTCAGGTAAGCAAAATTAGTTGATACTGCTTAGAGTTGGATGTGTAAGTGACTTGGCTACAAAAACCCACAAAAATAGCTTAAAATAAATGTTAGGTTAGTAATTTCCTTCTGAGTAAAAGGAGAGGCTGTTGTCAAAATAATTTGGGGATTTCCTGAATGTCAAAGGCTATGTATGTAGGGATAAGCCCTCCCCTTGGGGGCGGGCTGCCCTCGGGCGTATGTTTACTGATATATTGGGCGGGCAGAGGCTGCGCGCCCCTTCCCTTCCTCCCCTGTCTCCGCCGGCTACTCCGCTGGAACCTTGGTTTCATGAGTCTGGTTTTGTTATTAAACTTGTTCAAATACTTATTACCTTTGGTGATTATTAATCGGACCGCTGCATATGTACTTAATCATTATTTACTGAAGTATGCAGGCCAGTAGCTTATTTTATGCTGGTATATTGCATTTTATCAAGAACAAGTGAAAAATCAGGAAAAAGTACATGAAACTTTATTCGTGTGTGTTAACATGAAGCAGCCATAGTAGAAAGAAAGCAGTCTTAGCTGTGATAAACTGAGTATTACTTAAGCTCTTAGTCTCCTCATTTATGAAATGAGGATAACAAAACCAAAATAAACTACAACTTGGTACTTTGAATGTTGTACCACACTGTGACTACAGAAAGTATTATGATGACTATTGCAAGACATGAGGTCTTTCCCCAGTGGGCAGCTAAAAGTTGGAGATTCAGGTCACTTTGATAGAAAGGAGAAGTTGGCCTCCAGCTCCAATGGCCACATCATCGTCAGTGAACAGGCATGGTGGCAGAGGTAGGTGCACTTTGTTCCAGTCCCCACAAGGCCTGGAACAAGAACCTGTTTGCCTTGTCCTCTCTTCATCCACAGGCCAGTTTTACTTTCTATTTGAAGACTTTGCCTGACTTTTTTCCTTCTCCCTTTTGTAGAAAACCTCTCCCCTGCAAATATCTCTTTCTTTCATTTTTGTCAACTTTAAAACAATCATTTTTAATTAAAATAGAATTTTATCAGATTCCTGTTCCCTGTGTTCCCTTTCTTCCCTCCAGCCTCTCCCAGGTACTCTCTGTCTTACCTGTCCCAAGCTCCACCCTCAAACAGATGGCCTCCTTTTATATTATTACCATTAATATATTATTACAACACTGTTTAGTCAATAGCTTAGGCATATTCCTGGCTAACTCTTATATCTTAAGTTAATCCATTTCTCTTAATCTGTGTATCCCCATGAAGGTGTGGCCTACCAGTAAGGTTCTGGTGGGCATCTTTCTCCTTTCAGAGCTACATGGCATCTCTCTGACTCTGTCTACTCTCTCTCTCTCTCTATCTCTTCCAGCCTGGCTATAGTCTGTCCTGCCATAGACCAAAGCAGCTTTATTCATTAGCAAATAAAAGCAACACATATACAGAAGGACATCCCATATCATCTCCCCTTTCTGTCTAAATAAAAAGGTTTTAGCTTTTACACAATAAAATTACATATAAGAAAACAGTCAAGCAAGAATTATAGTTATAATTCTTGTTATAGTTATAATGTATTATAATATACATTTGTCAAGTTAAAAAACTATCATCTATCCTATCTTTGTGAATCTAAAGTTTTATATCTAATTTATCTTATATCATAACTAAGGAAAATTATAACTATCTGTCTTCAACTCTTCAAAGACTCTGGGAGGATATAATATTATCTAAGTAAACAGGAAGTGCATTGTAAGAAACTTGCAAAGTTCTAGAATTGACAGAGGTATTTTGCTGCCTGGACATGTCACCCAAAATTCTGCCACATTGGGGCTTCCATCTTTAGCCTGGAAATTTATAATATTTGATAGATTTTTCAGTGAAGCAGGAAATTAGAAGATCTGCTCTGCTTTGTACTTGCAAAGTTCATCAGTTGCTTTCTTCTGTGTCCTGCATGAAGTCTGATAGTTTCATAAAGTAGGAACCCTGAAGGACCATCCTGTCTTTTGGAAAGGTTAGCAGTACTTTTCTGTGGGTGTTGCTTATTCAGTTCATGCAGCATACCACTAAGCAGTTCAAGAAAGAATAGTTTCTTGCCCAAATGGCTAACAAACTTTGATACCCATCATACTCTTGAAGTAGATTGGTGTTGTCAGGAGAAGATGTGTCTCATTGTCATGAAAAGTCCTAAGTTAACAAAACATTTTAAATGCCATATTTGTGGGTCTCTGAAATGATTGAAGAATATCTATCTAATTGAAATATAACTTCGCATATCTAGAAAACCTAACATGACTATGTTTGACTATTATAAATGACTATCTATTGATTTCTAAATTTTAACTATACATTTTAAAATAAGATGTATAAGCATAATACCTTAAACAAGAGTAGACGTATATATACATATATGTACATATATAAAACAAAATTTACCCTAAATCTGTATCAATAACTCAAAGTTCATATCAATATAAAGTATTTATTTTTATATCATATACCCTTTAAATGGAAACAACATTCATGAGCAATCATTTTTGGGAATTTGGGTGTTGTTTTTTTCTAAGTTACTTTTTGTGTTTGTTGGTGAAGTATTTTAGGGTTTATGGAGGCCTGTTTGGGGAAGTTGTTTCATCAAACCAAATTAGTCTGGAAAGAATCCAAAGGTTTCTATCCTCTGTGGAAACAAACAGAACTTCTTTTTCAAAATAACATATCCTTAGATTCAAATTTTGAAGTCAAGATACCTTTAATCTATCTATCTATCTATCTATCTATCTATCTATCTATCTGTCTGTCTGTCTGTCTGTCTATCTATCTATCTATCTATCTATCTATCTATCTATCTATCTATCTGTTTATACACACACACACATACACACATATGGTTTAGCTTAGCAGCTCCCAGAACCAAATGTCTCTTCTAAGTAAAAAAAAAAAAAAAAAGCAATAGTACACATAATTTAGATTTCGTACATTTTTAACTTTATGTGGTTTCTTTGTTCTCTTACTTTTTAATATTTATTTTACTGCCTTTATTCCTTTCATCTATGATTCTTTTTGTACTTTTCTTTTTTCTCATAACCCCATGTTCAATACTGTGACCCATTTAGAGATCTTTTTCATTTGAATTAGTCTTTATCTGTAATCAATTTCTGAACAGGAGCACATTTTTTTTTAAGTTCTAAGTGAGTGTGACTAGGACCAACTTCATGGCCCTGACTGTCCACATGGCATAGTGATGTTCATGTTTGCTAATGAATAAAGCAATTTTGACCTATGGTAGAACAGAATATAGACAAGCTAGAAGATATATAGAGAGAGCAAGTAGGTGGAGTCAGAGAGGTGCCATAAGCTGCCAAAGGAGAAAGATGCTCACCAGAACCTTATTGGTAGGCTGTAGCTTTGTGGTAATATACAGATTAGTAGAAATGTGTTAATTTAAGTTATAAGAGTTAGCTAGGAATATGCCCAAGTTATTATCCAAGCAGTGTTGTAATTAATATAATTTTGTGTAATTATTTGGGTCTGGGTGGCTGGGAAACAAATAAGCAGTCTGCTACTATACATGCATACATATACGTATATATGTATATGTATAATATATATACACATATACACACATATATATGCTTAGTCTGTTTTTGTTTTATGTGTATATATAGTTTCAGGGTTACTACTTTTCATTGGATAACCTTTCTATTTAAGCTAATATTTCTTGAGGATATTTCCCAATATCCAAATATAGATCTTCCTCATTCCTTTAACTGCTGTACATTAATTTCACATGACTGTTCCAGAATATATTTATCAGGTACTTGCTTAAAAATTTTCATTTTTTCCAATAATGCTATTATAAATAGCACTTTGAGCATCTGTGGGAGTGTTTTTCTAAAGTATATAATTATTTTAATATAAATTGTTACTTATCCCTAGTAGCACTTGATCTCCATTTGTGTTCACTTTGCTCTTCTAATGAAAGATCTAAAAGGGTTTCCTGTGTCCCTTTGACAGTCTCAGTTTTTTATTCTTTGTATGAACTTTCTATATATTCTAAACTTATACCATCCCCATTACTATCTGTTGTAGGAGGTCCTTCTGTCTATGTGTGGCTTTTATTTGGGTAATAAAGGAACTGCTTGGGCCTATAGCAGAGTTATAAGAGAAAAGAGCTAGGTGGAGAAAACTAAACAGATTCCTGGAAAGAAGAGGAAGGACAGGGACACTATGGAGCAGCCAAAGATAGACATGCTGATATTTTGCTGGTAGGCCTCAACCCTGTGGTGACATACAGATGAATAGAAATGAGTTAAATTAAGATATAAGAGTTATCCATCAAGAAGCTAGAACTAATGGACCAAGCAGTGTTTTAATTAGTATAGTTTCTGCATGGTTATTTGTGGCCCCCTCCTCCAATAACTATCATCCTCACTTTTAACATCTGCTCAGTTGTCACCAAAGGTGAAGGCACAATTCATTATTTTATTCTACCGATGAATGAATGGAAGTGAACAATGACAAAAGAGCCTACATAGGACTTTCTGCTGACTACACAGTCTCTATATTAAACACAGTAGCTTCTCTAGAATCCAGTTTTTGATAACTTTTCCAAATGGCTGAGTCAACAGCGTTTTTCTTTAAAAATGGAGATCTGATTACATCTCAGTCTGCTGTTATAACATTTAACATTCCTACACTTCAGTGCATTGACACAGGAGACCACTCCCTAAATATAATCCCAGTAGCACAGAAACTGAGAGAAAAAATACTAAATGGGGCCTACCAAAACTGAGAAACTTCTGCAAAGCAAAGGACACTGTAAACAAAATAAAATGGGAGCCTACAGAATGAAAAAAGATCTTCACCAATTCCACATCAGACAGAGAACTTATCCCCAAAATATACAAAGAACTCAAGAAACATGACATCAAAAGACCAAATGATTCAAATAAAAAATGGGGTACAGACCTAAACAGAGAACTCTTAGCAGCTGAATCTCATATGGCTGGAAGATACTTAAGGAAATTCTCAAGATCGTTAGCCATCAGAGAAATACAAATCAAAAAAACTTGGAGATTCCATTTTACACCTGTAAAAATGGCCAAAATCAAAAACACTGATGAGTGGATGTCTGGTAAGGGAAATATTTCTCAATTGCAGGTGGTACAAACTTGTACAGCCACTTTAAATATCAGTATGGTGATTTCTCAGAAAATTAACAAACTACCCTCAGGACCCATAAATACCACTGTTGGGTATATACACAAAGAATGCTTAATCATACTACAAGGACATGTGATCAACTTTGTTCATAGCAGCATTATTTATAATAGCCAGAACCTGGAAGCAACCTAGATGCCCCTTGATCGAAGACTGGATAAAGAAAATGTGGTACATTTGCACAATGGAGTACTACATAATGGTAAAAAGTAATAATGTCTTGAAATTTGGAGGGAAATGGATGTATCTAGGAAAATCTTATTGAGTGAGATAACCCAGACCCAGAAAGACAAATATAACATGTACTCACTCATAAGTGTCTTTTAGACATAAAGCAAAGAAAAACCAGCCTATAGTACAATACCCCAGAGTACCTAGACAACAAAGAGAGACTTACATGGATCTACAAAGGAAGGAGAAAAATACAGGGTCTCCTGAGTAAATGGAGAACATGGGGGTCATAGGAGAGGGTAGAAGTGGATGGGGAGGGAGGAGAGCAAAGAAAATGTATAGCTCAATAAATCACCAAAAGCAATGAAAAAAGATTTCACTTCCATTTTCTGTTGCCATATTTAGCTCTATTGTCACTGACCATTAATCATCACTTGACCATTTGACTCTTCTGCACACACTACTTATTGCTGCCCTGCATGTACCCAAAAGTTGGTCCCCAGAATAATGTTTATTTTATTTATGCTGTTGTCACCTTGTTACATGCTTTGTGCTTATCAGTTTTAATAAGTTATTTTTAGAAAGTAGTTTCTCCCCTTTAAGGAAAGAAGATGGAGGTATCTGGGAAGATCAAAACCCTCAAGTGACCCCAGGTTTGAATAATGTGTGATTCTGGTTGGCATTTCACCTTTAAGTTCAGTTTGAAGAAAGTTGCCACATATCAGTGTAGTAGGAGCTGCAGGCTGTGTTCCTGCCGCCCCAGCTCCTGGCCACTTGCTAGCTTTACCCAAAATAACAACACACAAATTGTATTCATTTAAACACTGTTTGGCCCATTAGCTCTAAGATCAACCCATCTCTAATAAACTGTGTAGCACCAGTCGGTCTTACCGGGAAAGATTCAGCATGTCTGACCTAGCGGCTTGCTTCATCATGTGCGTCTGCCCAGGAGAGGGGAACATGGCCTCTGCTCCAGAGAGCAGAGCTGTCAAGTCTGAGATCACTTCCTTTTCCTTCCAGCATTCTGTTCTGTCTACTCCGCCTATCTAAATTCTACCCTATCAGATGGGCCAAGGCAGTTTCTTTATTACTTAACCAATGAAATCAACAGATTGATATATGACATTCCCACATCATTTCCCCTTTTTCTGTTTAAACAAAAAAAGGCTTTAACTTTAACATAGCAAAATTAATATAACAAAATAGTTATCAAGTAAAAATTATAATATTTATATCTATTTTATCTTTATCATAATTAAGGAAAACTATAGCTATAACTAACTATTCTTCAACTCCATCAAAGACTCCAGAAAGATACAATATTACCTAAGCAAACAAGAAATAAGCAACTTTCAAACTCTAGAAATGACAGAGACATCTTGCTGCCTGTACAGTCACCCAAAATTTCTCTGTACAGTTGGGGCATCCATCTTCGGCCTACAGGCACATAGTATCCAGAGACATTTCCATGAAGCAGGAAATTTCAAAGTCAGTTCAGTCACTATCTGCTATGTCCTGCAGAATGTCTTGCAGACTCCCTCATGAATCAGGAACCCCGAAAGATCATCTCACTTTTAGGCAAGTTCAGCAGTCCTCTCTCTGTGGGTTCTCTGTGTCCAGTTTATGCAATAGTCCAGGCAAGAACAGTTTCTTGCCCAAATAGCTATCAAACTCCATAAGGAGCCTCTTCGATCCCCATCGTCCTCTTGAAGTAGATTGGTGCTGCCAGGAGCAGACATGTCTCATTGTCATGAAAAGTTTTAAATTATTAAAACATTTAAAATGCCATATTCTATAATCTTTGAAAAATATAATGAATGCCTATCTAAAATATATCTATGTACATCTAGAAAATCTTAACTAACATGACTATAAGCTTGACTATTATTGATGATTATCCATTAATAACCTATATACATTACATTTTTAAGTGAACTACACAATCACAATACCTTAATAAAGATCAGAAATACATATACATATAACAAAATTGACCTTAAATCTCTATCAATAAAGCAAAACCTATACTAATGCAAATTATTCATATCCCCCTTTAAATGTAAAAGAACGTTTATAAACCATATTTGGGAACATGGGTGCAGTTTTTTCTCTCCAAACTTCTTCCTGCTGAATGGGGGTGTCGTTAATTAGGTCTTTCATGGTATAACCTGTGTGCTAGTTTCATCTCAGTTGGCAGTTGAGCGAAAGAAGACCACTCAGGCATTACAAAGAAACTCCTAACTGGATCTGTTTAGACAAGAAAAGGAAAATAATTAAATACTAATTAGTGAGATTCTACTAATTAAGCATGTGGACCTGGTTTAGGAAACTTAAAATATGCCTTCTCACCAGTTCTGTGAACTGTAGGGTTACCAGCACCAAAGAGAGTCACACAATCCAAAATGTTGATCCATCAGTAATGACCAATTTACTTCTTTCATCTGTAACATACCCATTCTCTGATGCCAACCAAAATGTTTTCTGACAGATGCAAAAGAAAAGAGCCAATTGTTCAGAAGCTAGAATGGAAGAAACAAAGAAAATATCTTCTACCTGTTTTTGTACACACTTAGCAATCTGGTATATTTGTCTTCACTCAGCACACATGTATGCTTCCATGAATTTCACTGGCATGGGAATCTTACTTGCAAACATGTTTTTTTTGTTTTTTTGTTTTTTTTTTTTTTTTTTTTTTTTTTTTTTTTTTTTTGGATTTTCGAGACAGGGTTTCTCCGTATCTTTTTGGTTCCTGTCCTGGAACTAGCTCTTGTACATGGTGCCACGGACCGTCCCTCTGTGAGACTGCTATCCACGGGAGGACAGGGTTGAAGGATAGGATAGCCAGGATACGACGCAAGGGAATGACAGACAGACACACTGGTAGTGAAAATCTGCTGCAATTTTACTTCTGCAAAGCTTCAGTTTTTGTACAAAACAGATCAAAGAACTTGGCAGGCTCACTACATCACCCCACTCAGGGTTCCAGACACAAATCAAGGTTAAGCATAATCAAAATAGAGCTCCCTCTACGTGCTCCCCTCTACGTGCTCCCCTCTACGTGCTCCCCTCTACGTGCTCAAGATGTTGGCAAGGACTTTTAGCCTTGTTTTGTCTCGCACCATTAACCACATTCTACCGTGGGGGACTAGTTCTCAGGGTCCTGGGTCTAGCTTTCTATCTATATAATTTTTTATTCTTTGCTCCATATCCCCTAATAGTTTTCTCATTTCCTCATGACAGTTCCTATACCAATATATTAAAGCTGGTCTCATGTTTTCAATAATTTCCTTTCTTCCCTTCTTACTATAAAGACACCAGGGCTTCTAGGATCTAGCTAATCTTTCCATAAAGGGGAATTTTCTCTAACTCTCCTTTTCTCTCTAAATCTGATTCACTATGACGATTCCCTCATAACATATCAACTTTAGCCGTTTCTGTTTCATAAATAATAAAGTTTCCCAGGCTCATGTGGCGTGGGGTATACTTCAGTTCCTCAAGGACTGCTTTAATGAACGGTGGAGCCGAGCCAAGGACGTACTTTGATCTCTTGGTAAGCGGTCAGCTGCAAACAGGAAAATTAAGAAATACAGAGAAAGATCAGGCAAGGTGTTAGGAGGGCTCGCTCTCAGGGCCATCTCCAGATATGAGATCTGCCTACGGCATCAGGTCCCATCTTGACCACTGATTGCCAGGGGACCACCTGGGGCTTCGCTCCAAGAAGCTTTAACCCCAATCCTTCAGCAGGCAAAGACCAGCGCAGAGGCATTTTGTCACTACACGGCAGTCACTGCTGTGGACGTGGCAACATGGTTTTTAAAAAGTAAGAATGAAATATGCATGCATGCATGAATGCACATTTGTAACTCACACTGGAAACATGTCTGGAAAAAAAAAGAAATAGATATGACACTAAACACTGGCTGCAAACCGGAGCCTGGTGTGAATGCAAGCAGAAGCATGTGTCACAGAAATGCTTCCATCTTCCTAGCTCTCGCTAAGAAGTGTTCCTTTTTTTAAGCATAATGGAGAGAAGTAAATTACAAGCACTAATTCTCACAAATCAGAGTCAAGGGTGTAGTAATAAAGTTGAGTTGCCAACAGTCATATTTTCTCAGTCTTCCTAAATATGATTACTGGAGAATCCAAAAGATTTATTTATATTCAACGCAAATACATTTATAGCTGAATTATAATTTCTGCCTGTTAACATAATATTGTGTCAGAAAGCCTACTTATAATAAGCAATAATTTAGGGAAATGAGGTTTTCATTACATTCCTAATTAGGCCAGCCAAAACTATCATATTTTTAAAGCTGCAAAGAAGGAAATGTAAGCCAGGCACTCTAGTTCCACTACCCAGTGGTCCTGCCTGTGTGCAGAAGTTTTTTTTAAAATCACATTTCTCCTGTGACCATGAGATAAGATGTTAAAGATTTTCATTTGTTCTTTTTCATAGTTGAACAAAATTTATCAGAATAAACTTTGAGCCTATGGTTAAGCTTTGAAATGTTGAAGTTACTAGAAAGATCCGAATTCATTATTTCTTCATCAGAGAAGTTATCTTGCAGTTAGCTCTAGAGGAAAAGTTCATTTTCTTATTTTATTTGGAAGGGGAAAAGACTACATTGGGTATAGAGGACATTCAGTATGAGATGACAGCAAAAAGACTATTTTGCCTGTATGTTTGGTTGACCAGTATTCTACATATTCTTGTCTTCTTATTATCTATTTCCCACTTCTAATCCTGGAAGTACCACTGTATTTTCGTTCGGAAGCCTAGAGTACACCAGCATTTAATCCATTAGGTTTCATCTGTCTACACTATGATCCCCCATCCCAAAAGTTCCCCCTGAACCTATAGCTCTTGTCAACCCTGGATGTGATTAGATTTCAAGCTTCTTACCAGGCAGGGAGCATCCTGAATTATTTATTTCCACAGAGCTGCACGTTCATGCAGGAGCCCTGAACAACACTCTGTATGACAGATCCCCAAGGCCGGCCGTGCTGTAGAGAATATCTGACTGCAATGAGATACACATAGAGAAGTCCTGAGGCTATGCAGAGCTCTAGTGCCCATCTGTTTTTCTAAATAAGTCCCTGTTGAAAACTTCAAAATCACCAGCACTACCAAAACACCCAAACAAGTTTCTTTTTTAATAGTTGGCTCACAGAAACAAAAATATATTAAAATTGAGCATTTTAAGTCACTGAGTTTGAGAGTTGTATAACACAGGTATTGGGAATAAATTCAATTACAAGTCAATGCCATGTCACTAGGTTCAGAAATTAATCAGCATAATAAATTGTGGAGCAAGTCTCTTTAAATAGAACAACTCTGCTTAGCAAGCCCAGCATGCACGACTCAACCTACAAGCACACACAAAAGTTCCCTCATAATATTGAGTATGAATTCTGAAAGTTTACATTATTTTCTTACTTGTATGGCAAATGGAATTGCAAACATGAAAGAAAAGGAAGTGGGACTACATGACAAGTAGATTCAAATCAAATCAATTTTAATTAAACACAATTCACTTTCTGTATTTCTGTCTCTTGGAAGTATGTCCACAACCCCCATTACAAAGAAGTTTAAGACAATGCCCTGCTACTATACATCCATGGTTTTGTGGCATTTCCTATGTAAGAGAGCTGAGATGAGAAGATAATATAGTCTAGGAGATGAGATGTTAGCTGTCCTTCTCTTAAGTCATGTTTTGAACTAGCCATCTCTTCTTTAGCTGCTTTTTTTTTAATTGAGAATAAGAAAAAAAAAGTTTCCGCCTCCTCCCAGCCTCCCATTTCCCTCCCCCTCCCCCCACTCTTCTCCCCCTCCACCCTCTCTTCTCCCCCTCCCCCCACTCCTCTCACCCTCCCTCTCCTATCCAAAGAGCAGTCATGGTTCCCTGCCCTGTGGAAAGTCCAAGGTCCTCCCCCCTCCGTCCATGTCTAGGAAGGTGAACGTCCAAACTGGCTAGACTCCCACCAAGCCAGAACATGAAGTAGGATCAAAACCCCTTGCCATTGACCTTGGCTTCTCATTAGTCCTCATTGTTCGCCGTGATCAGTGAGTCCGGTTTTATCCCATGCTGTTTCAGTCACAGTCCAGCTGGCTTTGGTGAGCTCCCAATAGATCAGCCCCACTGTCTCAGTGGGTGGGTGCACCCCCCGTGGTCCTGACATCCTTGCTCGTGTTCTCCCTCCATCTGCTTCTCATTGGGACCTTGGGAGCTCAGTCCAGTGCTCCAGTGTGGGTCTCTGTCTCTATCTCCATCCATCACCAGATGAA
>NW_026068219.1:762585-822867 GCF_014885135.2 Alexandromys fortis
CCAAAAGACACCTAAGGTCATGCTCAACCTCATTAGCAATCAGGGAAATGCAAATCAAAACAACTTTGAGATATCATCTCACACCTGTCAGAATGGCTAAAATCAAAAGCACCGATGATAGCCTTTGCTGGAGAGGCTGTGGAGGAAGGGGTACCCTCATCCATTGCTGGTGGGAATGCAATCTTGTGCAACCACTTTGGAAATCAGTGTTTCGGTTTCTCAGGAAATTCGGGATCAACCTACCCCTGGACCCAGCAATACCACTCTTGGGAATATACCCAAGAGATGCCCTATCATATGACAAAAGCATTTGTTCAACTATGTTCATAGCAGCATTATTTGTAATAGCCAGAACCTGGAAACAACCTAGATGCCCTTCAATGGAAGAATGGATGAAGAAAGTGTGGAATATATACACATTAGAGTATTATGCTGCGGTAAAAAACAATGACTTCTCGAATTTTGCATGCAAATGGATGGAAATAGAAAACACTATCCTGAGCGAGGTAACCCAGACCCAAAAAGATGAACATGGGATGTATTCACTCAGAATTGGTTTCTAGCCATAAATAAAGGTCACGGAGTGTATACCTGGTGAACCTAACGAAGCTAAAGAAGAAGATGAACCCAAGAAAAAACATATAATTGCCGGGGACAAAATTGGGATCTTGGGGGTGGGGTGGGTTGGGGATAAGGGGGGACAGGGAGAGAAAAGTAAGAAGGGGAGGATTGGGGGATCTTTAGCTGCTTTTTAAATAAAATTATCCTCCACAGTTGCATCTTACAGATAGTATATGTGCTGTCCTGTAAACAACAACAAAAAAAGAAGAATGAAAAATGAGCTGTGTTTTTCCCCAGATTGTGTATCAATCATCTGCATCATCTGCATCAGCTCTGCCTCCAGGACTACTTCAAGAATCTATATAAATGGCAACATTAAAAGAATATAAGATTCATTGCTATTTTATAAACATTGTGATCTTGTGATAGCACCTTAATCATAATAACACTAGCTAAGATTGAGTATTCACCATGTCTCAGTCAATGTAAATTATTTTTAAATATTATCTCATTCAATATATTTGTAGAAATTTCATTATCAGTGTGTATATGTCATGTGACTGTGTATGCATGCATGCATGTGTGTTGTGTGTGTGTATTTGTGTGTATACACACTGGGACTCTGACAATTTGGTTTTGCTCTTAAAGCTTCTCCATAGCTTCATAAAGTAGCCAAAGTTTGAGAACAGAATTGCTTTAGACTACAACCACCCAGGGTACACAGCATTAGACTTAGCTAGTCTAGGCCATGTGACAGTCCTGTGGTTAAAAATAGAAAGTGAAATAAAATAAAAGGAAATGTCATCTTTTAAGGCATGTCTTCTCTGCTCACTCATGGAAATGAGCCTTCACTATAGCGTCTCTGTGGTTTTCTCCTGCTGACCCTTACTTATAATTCTTAGCCCTTACACAGTGCATGCTCAGTGGTAAGAAAGGTGTCAGGGAGTCCCATTGTGTCCCCTGTGTAGTACCTGAGACAAAAAGTGGATAGTCAATGAATACTCAAGAAGAATGAATCAAGTAGAAAGATGGCTAAAGGGAAGGGTTGGAGAACTAAGATGGTATGGAGGGAAGTGTCAGCTCTCTATAATAGTGGAATATAAATTTAAATATATAAGCATATATATGACATGAAAATAGAAGGGAGATATGTAAGGATAGGAAAGGCATATGTGGGTAAGGATAGAAAAAGAGCAGTGTGGAGGGTGAGTATGACCAAAGTGTATATGAAAGTGTCATAATGAAAGACTTTATTTGTATACTGACCTAAAATTAACTTTAAAAGAGAAAATGAAATAAGTTAATTGAATGGGAGAAAGACAGGTGAAAAAAAAAGGGAGAGAAACTTAAGTCCTGCGAATGAATGGAATCTTAGTGGGAGGTAGATGAAAGTTTCAATACTCTCAACCCTTTACCCCTACATACATGTTAAAACCACAGTTAACATTGCTTAGACAAGAACCATTCATAAAATTCAGAAACACACCCCTTTTATCATACTAAGAAGTATTTCAGTGTCCATGGAGGAGTCAAGAATTGTTTTCTGCCTACTGCTATCTGCAACTGCTATTATTTTCAATTTATCATCTCTTAATAGTTTGGGCTAAAAGAATGTCTAGTGTTTCTCTCACCTCTGGGCCTAATCCAAAGGTTAGGGAAATGTAATACTCCATATACTTTGGCCTGCCTTTAAGAAAGTTGTAGAGATTATTCAGTTACATACACGAAACAGACACCCAATTGACATGCAGCTGGCAACAGGCTGGATGATGTGGGATTCCTCTCTGTATGCTGTGAATACCATTGGGTTGATAAATAATCTACTTTGGGCCTATTGTAGCACAGGATAGGGCAAGGTGGGATTTCCAAGCAAATAGAGGAGGAAAGAAGGTAGAGTCAGGGAGAAGCCATGTTACTGCCACAGGAGACAGATGCTGGATGTCAGATGGAACTTTACCAGTAGGCTACAACCACACGGTGATACACAGATAAATAGAAATGGGTTAATTTAAGATACAAGAGCTAGCCAATAAGAAGCTGTAAGCTAATAGGCTAAGCAGTGTTATAATAATACCATTTCTTTATCATTATTTTGGGTCTGGGAAGCTAAGAAATGAACAAGTGGCCTCTGTCTACATCTGGAAGCAAAGATGAGCCAGTAAAGATCCTTCTCTCAGAAGCCCATATGAATCCCAGTAGGCCATACAATTTTTGGTAAACACCTATACAATGTTTTCTTCTATAGATGCAAGTGACAGTTTATATTACATCACTGAGTTTATTTTCCATTCATCTCATCAGCTGTATAGTCACATTCATGAAATTCTTTAATGTCATGGTAAATTTCCTGTCAATTGTGTTGTTTCATCCCTTTCCTTTTTTGAAAGGTTAAAGCATCTGGTTCATGTGCCTGTGGGAAACAAGGCTGAATACTAGACACCCTGTGTTCCTTTTTTCAATTTAAATGTATTTTTCTCAACTTTACTACCATGACACTGAGCATGAGTCATTTCAACGAATCTCCAGATTGCAGTAATTTTTAATTTCTGATTTTATAAAGACAACTTCAAAGTCTCAATTAAGATAATTTTTCAACTATTTTTTAAATGAATATGTCTTCATATACCTCACCAAGTAAGACCCATCTGTCAAGGAGCCTTTGGTATGTAGGGAAGATAAAAATGTACAATATACCCCAATGAAACCTTTATTCACCATCCTGACTGTAACCAACACCAGGTTCAGTAAGTACTCATGTTTATTTACCCAGCTAAGTTTACCTGATAACCCGATATGGCTGGATGAGGAATTAAACCAGGTGTAGCTTGGTGGAGCCACAGCAAGACTGAAGCTGTGACAAGTTTATTGAGAGCAATCAGATACCCTTATATGAAACAGAACATAGTAGCAATTACCAGGATCAATACAGCTGTAGTTGCCAGGATACAACAATGTTTGCAAAGCTGTGCAGGGTACACAAGATTAATGACAAATACCAATTATCCTATCTCATGCTCCTATATGCCTCACTGACATCAAGGGAACATATGAGAAACACAAAGTGACCAGAATGCTTCACTGCCTGAGGAAGTACCTCAGTTTCTCAAGAACTGAAAGGCACATGGTATCCCAGGAACCATGGACTCTAACCTGAGAAACCTATGATGCATGCATCTCAAGGCAGCTAGGACAGACCAACTTCATAATTCTTCTTAAGGAGCCAAGTCATTTATTCCCTACCATGTGGACCTTCTCAGAAGCTTGTGGATGAGGGTTTTCACAGCAATGTCCTACAGTTTATCGTACATACAACACCTAAGAGTGAGCCTTTAAAAATAAATTCAGATCATTTTACTCTCTCTTAACAGTCTTCAACAGATTCTTACATTACTCAGAGCAAAATGTGAATCTTGGTTTTATTTCTAATTTCAGTTTTAAAAATCAGAGTCATGGTAGGTAGCCCAGGTTTGACTCAAACTTGAAAACTTCTCAAGTTCTAGGATGACAGGCAGGTACCAACACACACAGTGGAAATCCAAACTCTGTACAGTAGTACACAGTTACAATAAAAAATTATACTGTAAACAGGAAGGAGTAAAAGTTCAGAGCCCAGAGAGCACTTATATTTAAAGGGGAAATTAAGAAAAACAGTACAGGTATTATAAGAGAAGAACTCATTGTAAGAGAAGAACCAGAAGAGTAAAACTGAGAAACACATTCTCAAAAACAAAGAAGGGTTAAATTTAGTCCAAGGTAAGGTATACTCAAAAATGTCAGAAAGCACAAATCAGTAGCTGCAAGGGGCCCAGTTGAGCTTGGGCCTAGAAGGTGGTTGCCGGTTTGCAAGACAAGTTAGGAGTTGGGTCAGGTCTTCAGTGTGTTGGGAAAGGCAGAAGAATGATTCAGGTTGGGTGTGAGTGGACAGCAGGGTGGAAGTGGCCTGAACCTGTGGAACCTCTCTTCTTAACAACTAGACTGCTAAGAAAAATGTAAGAAAAAGCTAAGCAGACCAGAATGGGTATAGCAGACAGGTATTTTGTTTTTGTTCCATTTTCTGAAGTAAGAACTATAAAAAAGACAGAAAGATGTCTCTGTGAGCAGGAAAAAACAAACACACAAACAAAAAAAGGGGAAGGAACAACTTTTGGAACCTGACCTCAGAATGATGACAATGAGAAAGTGGGGATTGGCTCAAGTGGAGAGTTTGATTCCCTTCTGAGGAGACTAGAAGAGGAGAGGGCTTAAGGTGCTAACAAAAGTCACCGAGCAAGCAGAAGTTGAATATGCTTTTGGGGGGGGGGTCCTACATGTTCTGGTTTAATAAGAAATGAGATCAGATACTAAGAAAGAGGCCAATGGAAGACTAGTAAGAACAAGGAAGTTTAAAAGGGGAGAAATCTGGGGGGGACAGAAAAATGATTTGTCAAACTAATAAAGATTATCATACATTTGTTTCAAAATTGTTATGGTTAAATCTGCATATTTTAAGTATTCCAAATCTATAAAATGTGTTCGTTCTCACATTCCTCAAGAATGTGTGGTCCTGTTCTACCCATTGGAATTATTACTCTTACTGAGATGTAAGTTCTCAGAATTTGAAGGCTGTGAGAACAACCAGAGGAACATATTAAATTCACAATCTCAGGAAGCCTGACTCAGCAGGTCAGTCAGAGCAAAAACACTTTAGGGTGATCCAGATGGACATGATCTAAGCACCAGGAAAGCAGATCCATGGCTAAGGGACTCTGAGGATGCTTCAGAATAATCCCACAAGAGAACTTTCTGGGATGTTATTTCATCTAATAAGATCAAAAAGATCTGCGAGACTTCAAAAAGAATGTTTTCATAAAATAAACTGTATTTGGTAGAGTCAAAGGTATTGCCAAGAAGAAGGAAAGATGATTAAAGTCCATGAAATTGGAGAATCTTGGTTCCAAAAAAAAAATGGGCATAAGCAATATGTTGTGTGATATAGTGGTATATTATTCGTATTTTGATAAATAAATCTTGCCTGAAGACAAGAGACAAAGCTAAAGCCACTAGATGTCAGGCAGTGGTGATACAAACCTTTAGTCCCAGGATTTGGGAGACAGAGACAGATAGATCTCTGTGAGTTCAAGGCCACACTGATCTACACAAGGTCAACACAGAAACAAATCCAGGTGGTAGCAGACTACACCTTTACTTCCAGTGCTTGAGTCACACACCTTTATTCCTAGTACTAGAGGGAATATAAAATGAGAAGAGAGAGAGAGAGAGGCTTAGTCTGCTTAGTCTATAGTCGCCTAGCCTTGGTAGAGGTAAGACTTCTCTAATGGCTTGGTTGCTTTGCTTTTCTGGTTTTGCATTGAATCCCAATTTCTGTCTCTGGGTTTTTATTATTTGTGTTACAGAGTCATACTGTTATTGGAGGAGTGTGAATAAACATCATTTACCCCTGAGGAGGAGTCCTTGACAGACCAACATACAAATACCACCAAAGTCTATCTTGTTCACCAATAAGTTTTCTGGGGGTTACCTACAGGAATCTAGGTGTGAGGTTACTTACAGGGATAGAAATGACTCAAAGACAGCTGTATCACTATGTGAAGGGACCCACACACAGTGGGATGCACCCTTATGGTTCCTGGGACAAACCACACCCAAACACCTATTTTCCTTTATTTAGCAGAAAAGAGAAAGTAACTGGTTTAGAACTCCGAATGCTGGGGTCATCCTTGTAGATTCCTGGGTTAGCCAGATTTCTTGCTAACACTATAATGGCTCCCTTAATCAAGATATCTCTTTCCTTGCTCTCATATCTGTCCTTCCTCCATCTGAACTATTCCGTTCCCTCAAGATCTCCTCAACCCTCCCCTTCTCCCTTTTCTTCTACTCCCTGACCCCATGCTCCCAATTTTGTCAGGTGATCTTGTCTGTTTCCAATTCTCAGTTGGGTCATATATGGTTTTCTTTGGGTTCACCTTATTACTTAGCTTTTCTAGAATCATGGACTCAATGTACTTTGTTTATGGCTAGTATACACTTATGAGTGAGTACATACCATATTCATTTTTGGGGGGGGTCTGGGTTATCTCACTCAGGATAGTGTTTTCTAATTCCATCCATTTACATGTAAAACAAGGATGACTCCAGCTAAGACCCTAAGCAATAGAGGAGAAGGTTCCTGAACTGGTCTTTCCCTATAGTCAGACTGATGATTATCTTAAATATCACCATAAAAACTTCGTCCAACAACATATGGAAACAGAGACAAAGACCCACATCGGAGCACTGGACTGAGTTCCCAAGGTCCAGTTGAAGAGTGGAAGGAGTGAGAATATGAGCAAGGAGGTCAAGACCATGAGGGGTTCACCAACTGAGACAGTTTGCCTGAGCTAATGGGAGCTCACCAACTCCAACTGGTCTGGGAGTAAAGAAGCAGGGGATCAAACTAGTCCCTCTAAATGTGGTTGGCATTTGGGGCAGACTGAGGTGTCACTCTCAGACAAGCCTATCAGCCTGGCACTGGGATTTGTCTCTACTGCATGCACTAGTTTTCTGGTATTAGGATTCTCTTTGGATGTATACCTTGTTCAGCCTCAATGTAGTAGGGAGGGCCTTAGACTTGCCACAGGGCAGGGTGCCTTGGCCTCTCTTAGGATTAGAAGGGAGAGAAGTAAGAGGGCTTGTGGAGGGAGTAGGAGGAGAGGAGGGAGTAGGAATTTGGATTGGCATTTTTAAAAGTAATAAAATAATAATAATAATAATAATAATAATAATAATAATAATAATAATAGAACTCAGAACACAAGCAGAAAACAGCAGCAAATGACCCTGCAGGTGTGAAAAAGGGAAAAAGGGGGGTGTTCATGTTAGAATGGACTAGAATGTGATGGCATGCTTTTATTGGACATGTTAGTTAGGTGAAACAACGGGGGACTTTGATTGCTGAATTTCAATACTTTGATAGCCATACCTTGGTAGTCAGCCTTAGGAACAAGTCTGGCATAAGACCGCATCCAAATAAAGGAATAGATCTTGGTGAGTAGCTTTAGGGCTGTAATCTATGGTTTACAAAGGAGAGGAAAGAGGGAAGGACAAAGCCAATCCAGGTCCTGCTAGGGAGTTTCATCAAGGCCCACTCAACATGGGTGAAAGCTCAAATAATAATAATAATGATAATAAAGGTTACAGGCAACTCAGCATGTTATAGCGTCCTTTTTAGGTGGCTCTGTTGGTTTCCGCATCTTCCAGACAGTTCAGCTGATTTTGATTTCTTCCAGGCTGATAGGATTGTCTGAGAGTGACCTTCAACAATCTTTTTTACTTATATACTCTTGAGAAGTGTGGAGCCTAATGAATCTGCTCAGTTTTAGGGATTTACTGGAGTTATTTCAAGTTGTTTACTTCCTGTGTTAAGGAGTGAACCTGAAAGACAGAATGTCTCAAATTTAGAGGAGAATGCTATACAACACAATAGAATAAGGAAGTATTTGCATGTGTGTGTGTGTGTGTGTGTCTGTGTGTGAGTATACACATATAAAATTCTCAGTTTTGACTTTTGTGAAACAACTGTTGATTTTCACTTGTATTCTTGGATTATTATAGAAAAAGATCACTACATTCTCATTGTTTCCAATGCTGTAATGAGGTGAGTTCATACAGAGTCTAGTTTTCTTTAGCTCATCTTCTAAAGGAAGAACCTGAATAGGAAATAGATTCAGGACATTCATTGCAAATCCAATTAATCAATACAGGCTAGATATTACCTGGTAAGCACTATGCGTGCTGTCATTACATTTGTAATGTATCTAGAAGATTCGCTCTCAGTTATAGTTATTAAATACCTCTTATGATGTAGACACTAGAAAAGAAGCATATTAATATGTGAAAGTCACTGAGCCTCACAAATTCAATGTAGACACAAATTATTGTGAAGTACTATTCAGCTTTTGTTAGGTGTCTATTTCCTGTAAAGGCGGTCAGAAACATATAAACCTACCTCCACTTACAATGATCAGTTAGTTAAATTATAACCACAGAGTAATTCCAAATTATGAATGATCATTTTGTAACTACAATTTTAGGCAGCAGTGGTTTGCTCTGGAGTGGTGTTGTTTTCTATACAATTGTTCTACATGTGAAAAACAAGAACTTTTACTTCTATATCAAAAGATATATAACAGGAAAAATTAGAAGCACAAAACTAGATTCATATCAACTATTGGTAGCATTTTCCTTAATATTGGTATAATAAAATAATAATTCATGTTATGCAAGTAAAACACTGAAGTATAACCACAAAAGTTAGTGTGATTATACCAAAAGAATATTATGTTGAGAGTCCGGTTTTATCCCATGCTTTTTCAGTCCCAGTCCAGCTGGCCTTGGTGAGCTCCCAATAGATCAGCCCCACTGTCTCAGTGGGTGGGTGCACCCCTCGCCAGTCCTGACATCCTTGCTCGTGTTCTCCTTCCTTCTGCTCCTCATTGGGACCTTGGGAGCTCAGTCCAGTGCTCCAGTGTGGGTCTCTGTCTCTATCTCCATCCATCGCCAGATGAAGGTTCTATGGTGATATGCAAGATATTCATCAGTATAGCTATAGGATAGGGTCATTTCAGGTTCCCTATACTCAGCTGACCAAGGAACTAAATGGGGACATCGCCCTGGGCACCTGGGAGCCCCTCTAGGTTCAAGTTTCTTGCCAACCCTAAGATGGCAAGATATGTGCTTCCCTGCTCCCTTATCCATCCTTCCTTTATCCCAACCATCCCATTTCCCCAAGTTCCCCCATCCTCCCCTTTTCACCTTTCTCTCCCCATCTCCCCTTACCCCCATCCCACCACACCCCCAAGATCCCATTTTTTTGCTCGGCAATCTTGTCTACTTCCCATATCCAGGAGGATAACTATATGTTTTTTGGGGGGGTTCAGGATAAAACCGGACTCTCTGAACATGGCGGACAATGAGGGCTCATGAGAAGCCAAGGACAATGGCACTGGGTTTTGATCCTACTTCATGTTCTGGCTTTGTGGGAGCCTAGCCAGTTTGGATGCTCACCTTCCTAGACCTGGATGGAGGGAGGAGGACCTTGGACTTTCCACAGGGCAGGGAACCCTGACTGCTCTTCCCACTGGAGAACGAGGGGGAGAGGAGTTGGAGGAGGGGGAGAGGGGCGGGAGGAGGGGGAGGGAAATGGGAGGCTGGGAGGGGGCAGAAATTTTTTCCATAAAATATAAAAAAATAAAAAAAATGAAAAAAAGAATATTATGTTGAGTAAAAGTTTATAATCGTGTAAAAATATACAGCGTATGTTTTTCTAAAAAATGTAAAAAGATATGGAGGCATCAGGTGGCTAGCTGCAAAGGACTATGGCAGAATGATAAAACTTCTTAGAATGCTTCTGCCAAGAGCAGGAAGAAAGTTGTTAGATGGGAGACAACAGGTGGCCAAAGGCAACAGTGTGGCAGAGCCCCTTAGTTAATGTGAGTACAATCTGTTAAATTATTATCTTGTAGTTTATATGTTACATTTACTTAGTAAACATGTTTATTGGCTACTGAAAATTTAACAAAATCAATTTAGTATAGAAAACAATATATTTGGGCTTCTATATGCTTGGTTTCTGAACTATACTGAATATGATCCAGGAATAAACCTGCATCAGGGAAATGCAAATATAACCTGCATTCAAATTCTGTCTCAGCCAAGTTAGTTGGTTATTGTAAAAAGAATAGAAAAGTAACAGGTAGGTGTGAATGTAGGTAAAAAAATTCATACATTATAGATGGCAATCTAAATTAATTCCACGACTATGAGAAACAGTAAAAGTAGAACTACCTAGTAACCACCAATACCAACTGTGGATCCATATGAACTCCACATACAAAAATCAAAACAAAGAAAAACAAAACCAAATAAGCAAAAACAACAACAAAGACAAGATATGGAGTTAGCTTGGATGTCTGTTAACAGATGCATTGATAAAGAGAATATATACATATATATCTCAAAACATATATCTTATTAGAGTATTGTTCAACTGTAAATAAGAATGGAATTCCAAGGGGCTGGAGAGATGGCTAAGAGGTTAAGAGCATTGATTGCTCTTCCAGGGGACCCGGGTATAATTCCCAGCACCCACATGGCAGCTCACAACTGTCTGAAAGGAATCTGACATCTTCACACCAATGCACATAAAATAAGGTTAAATAAACCATAAAAAATATTTTAAAAAAGAATGGAATTATATTGTTTTTAAGATATGGGATTTCACGACATCATGATGAGTGAAATAGGTTAGATACACAAAGACAACTATCATGTTTCCTCTCTTGGCGTACTTAAGACAGATGACGAAAACATAGAAGAGAGGCTGTTAGGCCCTAGAGATACAGTAGGGACAAGAAGGGAGACAAGATAAATATGTGCATGGAAGTATCACGGCATAGCAAATTAACTTGTACAATTAACACATGTTGATTAAATGAGATCCTAGAAAATGAAAATGCTCTTACATGTGACTGTTGTTCACCAGTCATAAACACAACAATATCAGAGTGTCAACAAATGACTTATCAGAGAAGCAGGTGGACATTCACTCAGTAAAGTTACACTAGCTGTTAGTTTGTCATGGGTATTATGGGCTATTTGGGACTGTCTGCTTGGCTTAAAGTAAAAAACCTTGCTAGAAAAGAAATTCCTGATCTCTTTGCATACCCTGTAAGCTCATGTACAGTATTGAATCTTTGTCACATGTGATGCTGAGAGCCAGTGAGAAAGCAGCAACTCCAGAGGAAGATCATCCATGTCATCAGGGAGACCCAGAGTATTTTTCCAGTGGAGACAAAGTCATGAATCTAGTCATGAAGAATGAACTGAATGTAGTGAGGGAAGAGGACAGGAGGGAAACAGCAGGGGCTATCAGGCAGGGAAAGTAGGAGGCTCTGCAGCCAAGGTTGGAAAAAAAAGGGTGAATCAACTTGACCGTAAAAGCTTCAGGGACCTGAATGAATGAAGGACAGTCTCATAGTAACGATATAATGAAGTCTGGCCCCTGACGTCAGTGTAAAATGTGAACGGTAGTTCACTTGAATGGCATCAAGGTAGAGAGACCAGAATAAAAGCGTCGTTCAAGGAAGAAATAACATGAGTCAGAAATAAAAGGCAGAGGGCACAAGATAAAAGGAAATAATTAGGCAATTAACAAGGAAAGAGGCTGTGGTTTGTAGCTGCTGACTGGATCAATGGACACTAGGCAGACATGCTGCAAAGTCTTGGGGAGCCCAAGTTTCCTGCTAATAAAATTTAAGGCAATTTTAAGTAGATTTTAACTCTTTTTTATTAAAATTTGGTGGTCAATAAGAAACTTACTACAAAGAATAAACTGAAATATGTTTGGACATTAACAGACACCTTCTGGTATTTGTTATGGCCCTACGATAGGGCTCTAGTTAAGAAAAGTGAGTAGCCTAGGGTGGGGGTAGGAAGAAGGATAAGGAAAGCAAGGTCAAAATAGGTGAGAAGGATACAGGAAGAGTTTGGAGAGAAGCTGTGTAGGTGGTTATCTTTTCTCATTATCACATTTACTACTCCCATTCAAGCTGGCATGTTTTACAGTACCCGCTATGTGCCAGATGCTATGAATGTGGTTTATGTGCATGAACTTGTCCACAAAGAGCAAGGTACAACAGTGAGGTTTTGACCACTAAATGACTCTACTCCCAGTGCTATTCTAACTGATGGCAGGACCTTGTCAGGAGTGCATCAATCGTATTTGACTAAGCAAGGGTACAGCACAGTCCCCAAATCTCTCCTCCTTGGCTATGTTTATCCAATGTGACCAATTATGGTAGTGAAAAATAAGAGGTGAAAGATAACCTTGCAGTGCTAATTACAGTACCTAATTTATATTGTTCCTCATAATGATGACTTTCATTCTCACTTAACAAAATTTTAAGAAAACATTAACAGATTGCAAACCATGTTTCTAGTTAACAGTCCACCTGAATATTAATCACCTGCTAGTGGCTTTATACAGGGTAGTGCTTGAGGTGACTAGGAACAGCAAGGTCAGCTGTGCATATAGATGCATCATCTAACAGGTCCTTCCAGAGGCCTAGTGCCAAGGTGAACTGGATACATTCTTCAACGGCATAGCTTGCTTCTATTTTGCAGTTGTGCTGTGTGCTGCAGGTTGTTGGGGAGACACATGGTAATATGGACATGATGTGTTTATATTTAGACAGGATCTAAATTACAAGATGGTTTCTATCTCAAATTCTCTTACATCTGCTGACAACAGATGTCTTTGAAAGCTTCTTTGATCAGTCAAAACTTTTGTTTTTTTTTTTTAATCAGGTGTTTCATCCATCTTTAGTCAACTCAAAGAAGCAGGTATTTTGAGCAGCAAAGTCTTTCTGACCCCACGAAAGACCATGTACTGCACACACAAGCTGTTTTGCACTGTCAATCATCTTCCCAACTAAAGTTCAAGTTCCTTTAAAGAAGAAACAATGTCTTAAGCTTATCCTACAAGCCTTAGCATGTCACCCAAGACCTGTGAAGAAAACTCCTCATGTTCCAAGTTGCTGCTACTTGTCCCTTGCCACTTGTTGGTCTCAAGTAAAGTATCTTCATCTCTCTGGAAATTAATTTGTTCTGATATAAATGTAGGAATATATCCTGAAAACTAAACAAGATAATAATTTTGGTGCTACAATGTAGAACTATGTGAATGACCAAATATAGCCAGAGGAGTGTTAATAGTGCTTGTCTCAAGAAGGACTAGATTCACACAAACTCATGTAATCATTTCACTTTGAAATGGGAGTGGTCAAGGAAAACTGTTTCTCTGGTGTAGCAAACCTCTTATGTCAGAATATCTAAACTGGGTGGAAATGTAAGCTTTACATGATTCATGCATTGCTCTAAATGGAACAACTAACTTATATACTTTATTTTTTATTATTTATTATTATATTTTTAAAGTTACAGATACATCTTTATTCAAAACTCTGATCTACCAAATTAGAATTTTCCACCAACTCAGGGAGCAGAGACCTTCACAAACTTCACAATCTTTTGCTTTTGTAGGGGCCTTGGCAGCAGCCATTGCTGTCTTCTTGGATGCTTGCTTAGCCTTTTGCTTCCTTGGCAGCCCTGATAGCTTGCTCTTGCTGAGCTTTTTGAACTTCTGATTTCTGATTCTCTCAGCCATTACATCATCAAAAGATGCACCAGTGATGGCCAGTTGGAATTTGACTGCACGGCAGGTTCTTTTTTTGTGTTTTCTTTAGTGGAGGACAGTCCAGTTTATCTGCCAAGGATGACTTTTGGAAAGGAATTCCAACTTGCATTTCGCATTAAGTAACTGGAAAATCTTCCCATCTGTCCTGGCATAGTGCCACCCATGTCCGGGGTACATCTTGGACACACTGAAATTATGAGAACTGCCGCCTGGCCTGAGGAAAAGATGATGAAGAGTAAATTATGTATTTTAAATATGCTGGAAATATTTATGGTCACTGACAAAAACTGGAGAGAAAATCAGTACAAATAATAAGAAAGTTAAACTACTCTCATCAAAGTGGTATTAGCTGTATAATAAATTCCTATTTTAAAATCATATAGTTGAAATAATATTTAACTTTTATGAATTTTCTGTTTCATTTATAAAACTTATCATTAAATTATTGCTCTTTAACTTGTTTTGTCTAAATGTTTTCTCAACTTGTATTTTAGATGTAAATCAAAACATGAATTTATATCTAAACCTGTTATTAAAATCATACAAGTCAAAAAATTACCATCCCTGATATATTCTTCTGAATGTACTTTCAAGTTCATGGCTGCCAAAATTTTTCCCATGAAAAAATATATAGTTGAATGAGCAGAGTTTATTCCAGAAATTTTGAAGCCTTTTAAGCTATAAGAAGGAGGCAGGAAGGTAGGGTATCAACTCCTGTCTTTCTAGAAGCACGTATCTCATATGTGTTCATGTAAACGAAAGAAACTGAAGTGATGAGGATTGAACAGACAGACTGCAACGTGGTCTACAAGCACAGCTCCCCGAGCACATCTACATCATAGTTGAGATCCTGAGTGATGATCAGAACACAACTCATCTTTGCTGGCTTTCTTCTAGGATATTCACTTCCTTCCATTAATGCTGGGAAAGTGGAACTGCTTTTTCTCATTGTGGTTTCTGTTGAAACATCTGCATCTGATTTCTCAAGAGAAGAGTTTCATAGAAGTAATAAAAACAAATGTGGCCACAATCAAACTAGTCATTTCAGAATAATTAGAGACACAGCTTTTTTTTTTAATTTTAACATGGCCATGTGGTCTTGTCTTTTAACAATGATTTAGAATTTATCACTAGTAAAAGTTTATAAGTCATGTTGGTTTGTTATGGTGAAAAAAATTTAATTAATTTCGATGGCACTTTCCAGATCATTCTAAAACCTGGAATAGAATAATTTGTACATTCAATTAGAAAGTGAAAATATGCACAGAGTTTTTTGCATTTCAAGTGAGCTCTCTAATGCTGACTATTGCTTGAGGTAAAACTCAAATGCAATCATAGGAAGTACTCAGATTGAAAGAGGAGCGAAGGAGACAGCAGCCTTGCCAGGAAGAGATCAATGGAAAGATAGCCACAGAGTCAGATGATATATTAGGTGGCCCTGATAGTTCCTTGGCTAAAATCAAAATTATATTCATTCTTCAGTATAAGGTTAGTCTATAAATCTATAGTTCTACAAGTTCAATGACTAAGCTGATATGAATAAGAATAAACATAATTTTTAAATTTCAAAAATAGCTAAAAGATATCGACAATAGCTAGATTATTCTTGGACTTATTTTGCTAAATAGATATCAAAATGGCAAAGGAAATAATGGCGTGAAGTTTTATAGCCAGGGAACCATCATCATCAAATCATAAATAAGGCACATTTTCTTTTCTTTCATGCAAATATTCAAAAGAATTCTATGTATAACTCCCCCATGGAAACGTCCAGATGGGAGGTTATCAGTCTACATTTAAGATAGGAAGCGTGCAATAAGCATGTTCAGGATATTCAAATCAACAATGAGCCCAATGGAAAATTCACAAAGAAAGACGCTTCTGGAAATTCCTTAACAGAGAGAAGATAGAAGAGCAAAGTTGTGAATGACTGTTATCCTAGAGCTGACATCTACTCCCCGCACAAATAACAGCGTGGCCCAAAGCATCTGGAGGAAGGGAGGAGACCACTGCTGTCTGCCTGCTATGCATTTTTGTTGCATGTTAAACACACCTTTAACTGTGAAAGAAGCTATCAGGGTTTCTAGATTTGAGACTTTTGTTTTGTTTTGTTTTTTGAGACAGGATTTCTCTGTAGTTTTGGAGTCTGTCTTGGAACTCTCTCTGTAGACGAGTCTGGCCTCTTGAGTGCTGGGATTAAAGGCACACACCACCATCACCTGGCTAGAATTGAGACTTTTTACTTAAATATATAAGTTCTGCCTTTCCTTACTTGTGATTTTATCTATGACTTTAAACTGTTGCTTTTTCTTTTTTATGAAAATTAAGTTTGTTTTAACTGCTATATGAGTACATGAAATGCATTTCAGAGAGCTATCATGTGTTGTTTCAATACACTCACTGATATATAAATTTAAATCAGGTGAAAAAATCTGTCTCTTAACATTTATCATTTGTAATAACATATTAAAAATCCTTTTTCTGCCTGTCTGAAATTTAGAATACATTACTGCCTGCTATTGTACAACCAAACTAGGGGACAAAGCCCCTCTCCCTTGTTCTTTAACTGCTTTATCACCATGAAGAGCCTCTCTTCCATCCCTATTCTTCCAGTCTCTAATAACCATAGTTTACCCTCAATTTTCCTTGACTTACTAGGCAGTGCTCTGCCTGTTTGTTTTCTTATTAATGCCACATTTTCCTCATACATAAGTGTTTTGGTATTTCATATTTACTTGTTTATTTGTTTTAACATCTCAACCAAAGTTTCCTTCCCTCTCTCCTTTCTGCAAACTCCCCCTTCCCCATCCACTCTTTCTCCACTGTTTCAGTGAGACTAGGCACCTCCTCTTTTATTAAGGCTTAATAAGCCAAACAGGTAGGAGGAATAGAGGAGTCAGAGACAACACCCGCCTGTGTGAGAGTTAGGCTTCTCACACAGAGACCAAGTTACACAACTATGACATACATGCAGAGGGCCAGGTCAGTCCCATGTAGACTCCTGGTTGGCAGTTTAGTCTCAGTCAGCCCCTATGTGTCCAGGTTAGTTGGTTCTGTGGATTTTCTTCCCCTGCCCTGGACACAACTGGGTCCTATGGTGCTTCCTTCCTGTTTTCTGCAGGATTCCTGCAACTGACCTAATATTTGGCTGTGGCTCTGCACCTTTTATTTTTTCAATTGCTCTATGAAGCCTCTCTCATGACAGTTGGGCTAAGCATGAATCTATGAGTATAGCAGAATATCTTTAGGAAAGAAAAAAATTTCACTGATTTTTTTTTCCATTCCTGTTTGGTTCTTTCCTAGGTCTCTGGGATATCCTACCTCTGGGTCCTGGCCCTCAGGGTAGAACTCCCTATGGAGGTATGGATTTTCAGCTGTGCCAGACATTACTTGGTCACTCCTACAATTTCTGTGCCATCTTTACCCCAGCTTATTTGTAGGCAGGAGGAATTATAGGTTTGTGGGTGGATTGCTGGCCCCGACACACCCCTGGAAGTGTTCCCTGGTTACAGAAGATGACTGGTTCATGTTCAATATCCACTATTGATAGGAATAATAAGTTTTAATTATCATCACTTTTTTGTATTAGTCATCACACTGCAATAAGGTGGTTGATGTTGGAGTGAGCCCCTTATCAACACTGCAGACTGGAATACATTGCACTGAGTGTGGAATCTGCATTGACCATAGGTTAGGTGTTATAAGAGATCATAATCATAAGAGACCATTATCGTGTTTAGTCATGTTGGAAAACCTAGCATGGATAAAAGAAGCATTTTCAACATAGCCAGGGAGTGCTGGGTAACAGAGATTTTTAGGGCATTTGTTTTTCCTTACAGATTAATTGTATTCCCTGAAGATATAAGATAAAAATTGACTTGACAGGACACCTAAAGATTCTCCTTTTCCATTGATTTTAAACTATAATGCTAAGGTGTCTGGTACTAAACTGTTCCCAACCCTTTACATCAATATTTTTAAAAAACAAAACAAAACAAATAAATAACAAAACACCTGAAAAACTATTTTGTAGAAATAACCAATGTGTTATTCTACTCAATGTGTTGAAAATGAAGTCTTGTAACCTGATATAAAGAAACTAATTAAACTTCAAATAGTCTTTATATTTTTAAATAGGAATGTATATCTTTTAAGAATAAAACTTCTCATTGAACTGCATAATGAGCTCTGCATTCATTAATGTGTCTTAAACATTTGTAGGGGATGTACTTTATGTTCTGTACTAAAGTTCCAATAATTCAGCATAGTTTGGGGTTGGGAAATTTCTTGTCTTATTTCTGGATGGAATAAGATAAGAAACAAGAACAATATTACCTAAATAGTGAATGGCTCTATAAAATCTTTGAAGCCGCTTCACATAAAATGGTGGTGCTTATATACTTCTGATAACTTCAGAGAAAAGGATGGCATATTAATTTCTACTCACTAGAATTTATACCCCATGTTTAGTCTGTATCACTTAGAGGGTGACTTGTTTTAAACAGCTCGAAGATATTGTTTCTGACACCTTTGTCCTGAAGGATGAAGACCAACATGCAACGAAATGGTGCCTGCAATAACTGTAAAATCCAGTTGGAATTAAGCAAATTTGATCTTACTCCCCATCCACTCCAAAGACGGACATATCTACAGACAGGATCTTGGCCTTCAATGTCCTTCAGAGAGGAAGAAAGGGTTTCTCCAAGGGTTCCATCTGTTCCTAGGCAGAGGCTCTAGGTTACCTGTCCTCAGACCTTTTCAGCAGAGAAGTTGTCGAAACAACTGCTGAAGGCAATCCAAGGAAGACACAAGGAAAGGAGAAAGCAAGCCAAATGTTCATGGATGCTTTTAAAGTACAAATTTCGCCAATGGTGAAAGAAGAGGTTAAAAAAACAACATTTTTCACCTATGCAGGGCAATGAACACTGGGAACATGACTGTTCTTGTGGAAATCATTTATTTATTTTATCCCAGTTTGTATCTATGCCATGGCCACTCCTGTGCTTTGTTTCCTGAACCTTTAACCTGGGCCTAGTCCAAGGTAAAACTTACAATGGGGTTTTGTTAAGGAGCTTAAGAATTACCAAATACATTCACCTAATGAAGAAAGGAGGAGGGAGGAAAAAAGAGATGGAGGGACTGGGAGAGAGAGAGAGGAAGAGGAAGAGAGAGAGAGAGAGAGAGAGAGAGAGAGAGAGAGAGAGAGAGAGAGAGAGAGGGAGGGACTGGGAGAGAGAGAGAGGAAGAGGAAGAGAGAGAGGGAGAGGGGCAGGGGAGAGAGAGAGAGAGAATTTTCTGCTGTTCTGTTCTGGGCTCTCTTGCAGAGCACCTGCTCTAGTTGTCTCTGAGGCCGGCTGCATAAATGTAGTTCTTCCTTGCTTTCCTTCAGCAAAGGAGATGCTTAATTTTACACTTTTACTTGTAAACACAGAGCCTGTCTTTTAACACCAAACAAGGGCAACATATGGTATACATATGTTCTTTTTGTTGGATGTCACAGAGTCACAGAGTTGCCTGCAAAGAGTCTTGGAGGTAGACAAATTTATTTCATTGAAGAAATTTAGGTTCCAAAACTATTGATTTTTCAAATTTTATGCTCATGGGATTCCAGGAGCTGTCTAGCTTTGTACATTGAACTTTCTTACTTTGTTTTGTTTTAGTTTCCGTATACCCATATACATTTGTTCTTTTGCTCTGGGCATTTTGTATAATTGTACACGCAATTATAATATATTTTATATCATTAATAAATCAATGTGCATTATATTAGTATTACCATATTAGAGTTTATTTTGTTCTTTTTCATTTTTTATATAATGTTCTTTTTCTGTTCTGTACTCTATCTGGAATATGACAACCCATTTAGACATCATGTCTCTATAGATTTCTCTAGGACATGACAGCTCCTGAAGCTCTCCTTGGTTTTAACAATGGGATAGTTTTGAATTGTACTGGTTTACTGAACTTTCTTGAATTTTATAACATCTTGATATTAGCTGATCACATGATAGCCAGAAGATAGCAATTAGCTACAGATTAATTGAAAAAAATTAAGAAGATTAAATATTTCTGCTTCTAGTTGCATTAAGAAGATGTTTTATGATTAGAGTAAGTAGCTGTTGGATTTATTATTTACTCTTTAGTGTTTTAAAAATCCAGTCAGATATAATACAATTACCGAGAGAACAAACTTTCCAAGACTTTGTCTAATTATTCAAATTTCCTCTAATTTGGATAGGTAGTTACTTACTCTAAAGAAGAAAGGGCAGAACTAGAAAAGCAACAGTGAGCAAGTGTTGTGCAAAGCTTTCAATGAAATCCCAATTCCTGTTTGTTGACCTTTCTGTTTAATTCCTCTTGGACAGAGCGTGTTTGCATAACTGAATCGCCATCTAGTGGCAGCAAGTGGGAAAGGCTAGCCCTTCTTGGAGATTTGAGCAGAGCAAGCTAGCTTTTCACCTTGAAAATGGCACTCAATGTAATCCACCATTTCTTCTAAACCATTAAATTTTTGTGCATATTACACCATTGAAGGACTTATTTACCATCCACATTAACAAACTTGGCTATCTATGACAAGAGGAAGGCCAGTTCTGGGTCTCATATTTTTGCTGAAAAATTTGGAGATGATTCCTATTGAGTTTGGGGTCTGCCTGTGACAGAGCAGATCAGGGGTTAATTGGTCATACCATGTCATCAGCTTAGTTGGAATCAAAATTCTATGTCTCCTTCATAGAATTGGAAAAATGAACTTTGGTAAAATTTCCTAAGGTTTCTGGTAAGACTTCCTGTGAAACTGTTTTTGTTGTTTGTTTGTTTGCTTGCTTGGTTAACACAAAGTGAAAGTCTTTGAAAAATAATAATATAGTAAGTATTAGGCATGTTGTTGATGATGAGACAAATACATTTAAAATGTATAACCATCTTCATCCATCCAGCCAAAGTAAAAAGCATAAATTGTTCAACTAGTAGTTTAGGCCTGCTATTAGCCAAGGATGTCTGCCCCAATGTGGGTAGAATTGACACACTCCCTAGGAAAGTCACAGAGCTACCATGGGTCAAGCTCTACTGGTGATTCAAGTATCATAAATAGTATGCCTCCTGAAGATGGGGACACAGAGAAGGGAGTGGAAGACGTAATTTCTGCCTCCTTCACTTGCAAGTTTTAGAGGACTTGATCCTGGATCAATCACAGAACTATTGCTTAGATTTCTGTTGTACTGTCTTGTTCCAGTTTAGTGCTCTTTATCTAGACAATGAAGGATAGAGGGTGATACCAAAATACGTGGGAATGTTTTTAATCTCTTGTTTCTTAAGAAGAACACATCCATCATTGTTGCAAGCAATGAACTGAACAAGTCTTTTCAAGAAATAAGTGCAGATTTGATGGAGAGAAGGACAGAAAGTAGATGGCACACAGGTTTCAGGGGAACATGTAGTTGTATAATTCTTGACCACTGGGTATGGGAGGTTCTCATATCTTCTGATCACTCTACTTTGCCTTATCCTGGAGGTAATGTTGGAAAACATTTCCTAATCCATAGACTCATTGCGTGTGACTATTCTTAACCATACACTAAATGAGGTTTTCGCTTTTTCATTTATCCAAAAACTTTTATTGAACATCTGGTTCACAACCACAAATAGAGAATAGTAGGCCCTGGTAATAACTCAATAGCTGACATGTGGGTGTTGTTAGTGTCAAAACATGACATTCAATTAAATATACACTCAACACATTTTTAATACTGTTCCATACTAAATATTTAAGTATGTACCCTATGGAGATTCAGTCATAAAAAGTTCCTGCTCTTGGGAAACACAGTCTTGTGGAGGAAAACAGATGCACAAATGCACAAAACAAACAGTGGAAAGAACTAGCCAGTACTGAAGGCTACTTTGGGTCATTTATTAAGGAGCTGACTTTGTCTGAGCGATGAGGATCCAGGCAGATGAATATCAGTCATGTGAGTATGACACCAGTGCAAGGATCAGCTAGTGGCAAATGAGGAAAATAAGTTTAGAGTACTCTAGATATGGAGAGTAAACAATTTCCAAATGAAGACTTTCATTGTTGTTTTCATTTTGTATTTTTCCCAAGGAGAGGCAGTTTTCAACTAGCAGTCTGACAGCCAAGATCAACTCTTCCTGTGTTCTGAAAGCTATGACAAACAGTCATGTTAAGTTCTTCACCAAAATTGTGCTGTGCCCCAAAAGTAGCTGAAATGAAGCTGGTGTGACCTTTGTGTGTCTGTTGGAAATGTATGCATGCTCTGGCTCTGTACTAAACACTTTGCACAGCACATCACTCTGTTTAATCTCCTCATTATTATAAGGAATAAATAGTATTTCTGTTTTACAGACAAGCTCATAAACAGCTTAGATTCATGCTCACTAATACAGGTGTAGCTGTGACGGGAATAGTCACTTTGTCCTAAAAAAATTAAGCCTTATAAATAAAGAAAAATATAAAAATAAAAACTTTTAAACCACGCAAAATGAGAAATGACCAATTTAGCTTTCTTCTAATTTAGTAAAAAAAAATGCAATAAAAAGAATAACATTACTTGCAAAGAACTTTGTCAATAAAATGAAGCAAAAATAAAATATAAGTAGCTTTTCTTGCTGAAGTAACTAAATAGGTGTAATAAAAACTTAAACATTTTAGGAAATGGAGCTAAAATATATATGAAAATATCCTAGAACAGGGTAGATGACTCAGTTACTACTGAGTATGCTACCCAAACAGGATGAGCAGGATCAGTCCCTAAGTATCCATCTAAATGTTAGGGGGCATAGCGGCTTCCCTGTAATCACTGTACTTCGAAGGCAAAGACAAGAATCCTTGAAGCAAACTGACCAGTAATGGTAAGGTCTATGTTCACTGAGAGAGGTTACTCAATGAACAATGTAGGCAGTGAACAAAGAAGACTTCTGACACTATGTACCTCCACATGCATGTTTGTGTGCACATTCAGCCAAACACATATAGGCCCACACATGTACAAACATGCACACATATCACGGACACATGCAAAAACAAAAACAGTCAAAAGAAACCAAACAAATCAAAGGTAACAAATGAATCATTAGATGATGATCTTTATGCAGATTAATACGGAAGAAGGCCTTAACTAAATTTTGTTTAATTTTTAAAGCAAAAATAATTTTAATGCACCCATATTCAGAATATAAAATGTTTTATAGACAAAAACACATTTTTTAAGCAAACACAGTATGCAGATGTCCTAGGAGATAACAGATCATTTAAAAGGAAAGATCAGAGACTGGAGCAGGATGAACTCTGTTATCTACAAAGTCACCCTGAGAATCATTTTTAAATGAACCTTCCTTTGATGTGGGCCCCCTAATCAGCTCACAGAAAGCTCCAAGGCTGTGTTTCATCATCTCTTCCGATGAAAGCTTGTCAGTAACAATGTGCAGTGATTTGAGACAGGACTGACCCCTACCTGTGTAATCAAGCAGAAGCTCATGATCTCAGATATAGCTCATTAGACACTTTGCAAATACAACATGTGTTTTCCTAGACAACAAACTCTTTCTTCTATAAGCAGACACTTTTGTAGCTTTGCAAAATTATTTTCTCCAAATCAGAAAGGCCTGGTGATGATCTTAAACACTTATCAACATTCCCAGTGATTTGGTTTATCTATTCTTTATCAGAGATATCATTTGCATGTAGGCGCTGAAACCCTGTGATACAATATTCAAATGTATGGCCTCACAGAGATCTTAGATACTGAATCAAGAGGGGAAAATGTTTCTAAGGAACTCAGAAAGTAGAAACTCTTAACTATATGTTAAAATATTCTATAAAAGGACTCAAAGGCAAAGTTATTTAACCTGATAGAGAGGTCAAATTGCCTTTTCTTCCCATTCTATGAGGAAAGAGGAAGTAAGCTGGAAAGAAATTATCAAATAATTTAAATCATAGAAACACTTCCTAAGACTTAAGGGTTCAAGATTTAGGCTCAGAGATCCATATGATACCTGGCAAGTAAACATCAGTGATGAAGAGAAGATTTTTAAAACATTGTGAGAGCTAAAACTTTGCGTTCGAAGGATCAGACATACGAATATTTTTTGTTTCCTTTAAACAGTATTAGAGACAAGTGGAACAAAGGATTCGCACCCCTGCCTTTCATGCAGTCACCATGTTCATCAGGAACAATGGTAAAATGTTATATTTCTAGGCATTCAAGATTGGAATCCTCTATATCACTTGGCTTTTAAATACATGTTTTCAGTAAAATTAAGTGTGAGTCACACAGAGTTTCGTTCACATCCTGATTCAGGTACTTATTGACTGAGAATGTCAAAACACTGAATGGAGGCATTTGGATGTGAAGAAGGGATAAACAGACAGTTCACATTCAATTTGAGCAACAGGGAGTGGAAGAATCTGTTATCGATGTATTAGAAATCTTTGGGCACAGAAGTCAAGTGTTACTTGTGAAAGCAAGCAAGACACTTTCTCCATAGAACGAAAATACAAATAAAACATTAGTGACAAGTCGATAGGCAACTAAACTTGTAAGATAACAATACTCTTCAACCAAGGAGCCTGGAGCCTGAATCAGAACACGTAAGAGCTGAGGGTAAAGAGGCTTTAAAATAAATACCTGTCAAGTTCTATTTTAAAGGAAAGAAGATGATAGGACAAGAAAGAGTCTAGTAACTGACATGGTAATTTTAAAGGATCTTAAAGGCCTTTTGCGTATGTCTACTTAAAATATAAACCTGTTGGCATTAAAATATCCTGCATTTGTTTGAATTCATTAAAAAATAAACCCAGTCACCAACAATGTGTGTGTGTGTGTGTGTCGCATTGAGGACATAAATCAAGGTACTTCCTCTTGATGTTATTTAAAACAAGAGCTGGTCCAAATTTGAATGCTCTAATTCTTTCTTCCTGTATCTTCTATTGTACCTGCTTGTCTGTTATGAGTCTGAATCTGTGCCTGCCTGAATGCTGTCTTGAGAATCTGTCCCTGTGTGACTGTGTGACTCTCTATATCCTTAACAAAAGACTTTGCTCTCTCTTTTAAGCAACAGCATAGAAAGCATCTCATGAGGAAGGAGTGAGGGATACTTTACAGAAATCTTTAAGAGTTTTACAAGGAGTCATTGACTCCGAATGACCCAGATAAGAAACAAACCCAAATCAAGCAATACCTGAATAATGTTTCAGCATTTGTGGTGGATATTCCTCTTATAAGGTCACTTTTAGCCTATATTCTGTTTCCAGCAAATGATTAACATAATGCAATGCAATACTCTCTTTTCAGGTATGAAAAGAATATATATTTGAATATTACAGCTATGCATTAGCTTAGGTTATAAAAACTGATTACACTAGAAATTCAAGGTAAGTAACACTGGTGGTTAAATTGTTCTTTTAACAGACCAAGTACACAGTAGGATATTGGTCTTAAGTCTTGAGTCACCTTAAGGTGTAATATTAACTCTGGCAGTGAGGTCTACCAAAAGTTCCAATCTCTTAGTATATAAGATAAATTTATATCATGGTGCGTTGGTATAGTTATCTGTTTCACCTGTCACTATTTCATATCAGCAATACATATTATGAGAGAAAGTAGTTAATATAAAATGTTTACTTAAATGAGTAAGTAATTCTTATTATTCTCAATAATGCTTATTATTTGTTCAATGCAGATATGCCTCTAGATGTTTCATCTGGGGGAACTCACAAACTTCATCTACTACAATGGAGACAGGTCTTTTAGTCCTATGCTAGGAATGAGATAGAAGAAAGATCTTACCATAATCAGTTTTCAGTGGCATTTAAAACTGAATTTATTAACCTGGAACTTCATTGCAAGCATTTAACCCTGTGATCAGAGGACTGCTGTTTCTCATGGGAATGGCTTAGCTAGAAATTTGGTGTTCCCTGAGTGACCTTTCACACAGGTGTCTGAGATGGGAAAAGTATACATTCAAATTCCTATTCAGACATCACCACTTGCAATTTTGCTTGTCATTTTGTTGCCAAGACTGCTAAGTAACTTTCATGAGCTCAGTGATATGCACTCTGACAGAACTAGAAACTCCTTAAAAACGTTCAGGACCTGTGCAGAATGTATGGGGTGACTCATAGATACTGTCACCTATAAAATAAATATGAAACTAATTAAATAGTAAAAAAGCATATGCAATATGGAATTGCCAAAACTTTTAGTGAAAAAAAAATGAGAAGTAAAAATGCAATAAACTAACAAAGTAGGTCAAAGAAATGCTGTTACTTCCTCTTTCTACCTTTCTATACCACTCTCCCCTATTCCCTTCTTCTCTTGCTCATCCTTATCTTTCCCCCATTTTATTTGTTAACAGACCAAAAAATTGTATTTAAAGAAACTGACTTGCATGAAGTATCCATATCTTCTGGACAAATCCAGATGAGCAAGTATCTCGGCCAGCGGGATGCGAACAGTGGGCCCTGATAAACCTAGGGGAGAGGAATGAAAGGGCAAGAGACATGAGAGTTGATGGCAAGACAGAATTTCTGATCAGGCCATCTCATTTATTCTTTTTTAGAGGCTGTTATATAGCAAACGGACAAGGGGGCAAGGAAGGGGTGTCAAGTCTGCTGGAATTCAGGTCTGGATACATCCCTAGCTGATAAATAAAGACTGAGGGTCTGTGATTGTTGACTAACAAAGGAAAATGGTAATTGATTCTGGAGCCTGGCACCTGCAGGTCTCTGCTAGGAGATAAGATGCCAGGTTGAATTCCTAGATCCTGCAGAGGGGATAGAGGTAAATATTTTTCTTAATTTGTGAGTTTAGGATGGCTGTAAACAAAATGCAGATCTCAAAATACAGGTCTTTGCTTCTGGCAAGCAAGGGGGCCAATTCAATGCAGAGTGAGGGGAGATTAAAATATCCCCATTATGTTCTTTTCTCAGAACACTTTAAGAATAAACTCCTAAAAGATTCACTGAAAATCTGATGCGGTAAGGAATTCACTAAGACTCACATTTCTCAACACACATTCTCTGTACTCGGTCATGCTTTCTATGTGTCCTTTTGTAAATGACCCACATCTGAGTATTCTTACATTTCTAGCCTCTAATTTGTCTACTTTGTCTGGCACTCAGTGACATTAGAAGACATTTGTTTTCAGAATTGCAGGAAAACTCATCACAGCAGATAATTGGAAAAGCAAAGGAACTTATCCAGTCATTTACCATTTTCTCTTTCTCATTGCACAGTTAGTCAAGCATGTGTATACAAGCCCTGGGAAAGAAATCATTTCCAAGAATTTATTAGAGCAAGAAATTTTTGCAGGTCAGAGAGTTCTAGCAAGTCCTGGTCATTAAGGTAGTGGACTTTTGTTTTCTTTCTGGATGAATTCATTTTTTAACAATGAAAATTATGGATGTAGGTCTGGGAACGTAGCTTATTAATTAAGCACTTGCTTACTATGTATAAAGCACTAAGTTCTCACCTAATATCTCTACAACGTACTAATTTCAATTCCAAGTATCACCAAAAATCTTTTCTTAGATAAATAACAACAAACAAAATTAAAAGTACAGAATAAAACTCAGCCATTCAGAGAAGAACAGCAGCCATTTTATCATCATATCTATCTGTTTTGGTGACTAGGTTTTCTATCACATTGTACACTGTTTGAGGCCTAGAACTCAGTTTATACAACTTTACAATCAAAGATGATACAATAATTAACTATCAGTACAAGAGAGGCAATGACCAATAAGAACAGATAACGTTAAACCTTCAACATGGCTGTTACGCCCAGATCTGTGAAGTCCCTGAAAAACCAACTAGGAGACTGAGTCCCATATGTAAAAGCAAAGAGCCTTTATTTTATGCAAGTTTGCAAACTCAGACTCTTTGGATGTCCAACGTATTGGAATAAACAGAGAGCCCCGAGCACAGATAGAGTTGGGTTTTTATAGTAGTAAAGGTGGGGGTGAGGGGTTTCCGAGGTTCAGGACCCTTGATTGGTTGACATTTGTCTAGAGGTGTCCTTGTGAATGTATGCTGGCCAGTGATCCTATCTACAGTGATTGGAATGTTAGGCATTTCCTTTGGATTATCTGTTCTTGGTCGGTGCTCAGGTAATCTTAATTTATGGTCCTTCCTGCAGCTAGGTATTGCTTCAGGGTAAACTACTCAGACTCAGGCCTCCATTAAACTTATAAATGGCTGAGTCCTACTCTGGCAGGTGATAATTGTTAGAAGTAGAGACTTCCTTTGGGTGATCTGTTCATATTTAGCTTACCATGCCTGGCTCCTACAGTTATATCTATGGTCTGTTTAAATGCCAATCCTAGTTTTTCTCTAGTGCCTATCACAATGTCTAGGAAAATACTACACATGCAGTAAACAGTTGACTAATTAAAAGAAGAAATGAATGAATGCATAGGCAATATAAGTAGATCTTCTCAACAGTGCTTAGCTTTTTTGTCATATTCACAATGTGATCTAGAAAAAGACAATTTTGCCAAATCCTACCCAAGAAAATTAGTTAAGGAAAAGAAATGAAGGACTTTCAAATTGGAAAGGAGGAAATTGAATTGTTATTGCTCGAAGACAACATATCATCATATGGTCTGAGTGAATCCAGTCTTTGGCTCAGCATCTTTGAATTTTTCAGAGTGTGATACAAAGATATGAGCAGTAGAGATTCTAGCATAGTAGCTATTGTGGGCTGGCCTGAAGGGGGATCTTACATGCTTCTTGCTTTAGGAGCTTTTTGGGCAGGGCAGTGTGTTCCAAGCTTGAGTCTTTAGCAATTTCTTTATTTCTTAAACTCTGACATAGATTTTTGATAGTTTTAGATGAGCTAAATAATGGGAGTTTCTGTTGTTTCTCCTGTAGAACTGGAAGTGTAAACTATCAGACTGGGAACATGTGTATAGAATTTCTCTTGCCCTCTGAGAAATAGAGATTATAATCATTTAGGCAAAAGGCAGCCAGCAAAACAAGACGAAATTAAAGAAAGAATCCAAGAGAACCTAGGAATCAAGTTGTTTGGGATTGAAGCATCCTTTCAGTCTCCTTAGTTTTTCACTTTGTCATGTTAATTATGAATTAGCTGAACTGCTGAATCTCTACAGTCTTGAAACTGGAGACACAATGGGGCACACAGAAATAGTGCTGCCTGCTAGGAGTGGCATGTTTCAAAAATTAAACATGTGAAAAATACAGGACAATGCTCTGACTTAGGCTTGGTGCTGTGAGAGTTTTGGTATAGAATTTCAGAGAGGACATTAGGAGCATGGAAGAGAGTCTCCAGCCCACTCTAAGTCACCCTCAGCTGCCATTTCAGTGAGAGCAGTCAGTTCACTTGTTTCTTGATTTATTCAGACTGAAAGTTGTACCTTCTGTTTACAGTACTGAAAAATTAAGACATTTGATATTAAGAATGTCAGTAGACTAATTTAAATTAGACTTAAGAAAAATAAATTCCATCTTTCTGTTCAAACTCAATATGAAATTCTGATGATAAAAATGTACATTCAGCATCTTCTTTCAAAAAATGAACAAATGTTTTATTTTAAATATTAGTGGAGTAACAATATGAAATGAGTTTCCAAAGTAGAAATAAGAAATGTACTAGAACAAAGCATATGCAATAATTTACTGTTTTCTGTTGACAAGTGTTAAATAATCATCCGCAGATACAGATGAAAAATTCTTCAATTGAAGAATTTGAAAATTTGTAAATATTACCACTCTGGTAGATTCCAAGACATAAAAATGATGTTACTGGAGTTGGAGAGAAAGCCTTCTATGTCAACTCCAGCACCCCACTGCCCTGACACCTCTTACACGTCCTAAGTCAAGATTACATGTTCAAAGGGGGCAGATTCGAACTGGAAAGGGACCTACCTGAAGGTCCATCAACTTGCCCAATGCCAGCATTTTAAGATGGAGTATACAGAGCTTTACCAAAAGCAAACTGCTGTCAGACCTGTGGTCCCACTGTCAGGGTCCTGAAAGTGGGCCTTTTCCCCCCATAGTCATCATATTTTAAATCTGTTATTTATGTGTGTACTTTCTTTCTGGTTACTACTTAAGGTTATCTCTAAGTTTGTGAGACTTTATTTTGCTTTCATTGTTTGTTTGTTTGTTTGTTTCTTGTACCATATGAACAAAGCCGAACTCAAACTGAGACAGCCTGTGTGGTTTACCCATGCATATGCACCCGTCTTATGTGACAGCACATAGTTCCAAACTGACATTCTATATTTGCCATCTGAATTTTCGCAACTCATTCATCTGGGTCCTAAGTAATTTTTTCTGGTTTCCTAAGTCCTCTGTCATGAAAGCTCCTGAAAGAATTATTAGTTTTCCATGAACACTAAAGAGAGTGTTTTGACAGCCAGGAAAAAAAGAACAATCAAATGTGACAGAGATGTTTAAAATTCATCATAAATGGTGGAATTAGGAAAGCTGATAAAACTTTGCCTGTGTTTAGGTTCTATAGCAATTTCCACATCTTTAAACATAGTAAGTTATTAGCTGTGAAACCTACTAAAATAAAATTACTAATAACTCTCATTAATCATAGAAAATGATACTTTTCTTCTTTTGCTTACTTTTTAAAAAGAAGTTGCTTAAGAAATGTCTTCTATGACTTGTTGACCACCTTAATATTTTGTTTTTCCTACTGTCTTGTTAGGGCAGCACGGCTCAGTTGTTAAGGGCTGGAGTCCTTAACAATTGGGTGATTGCTTTGGTGTGACACTTACCTCTGTTTTTGATTGCGGCTGGAGTGCACTTTCATTCTGAAATAGTGGAGTGAACTGTCTGGCTGTCATCACTGTGAAAGTGCTGCTCAGTTTATTGCTCGGCTCAGAGACCGTTTGCTTTGGCAGACATCACAAAGAGGATATTTGACTTACCCGTGAAATACATATTTAGTGTAAATGATGATCAGAACATTACATATTTGAGTAGATGAAAAGTGATCTATTTACTCTGAAATTATCAAAGCATCAATCTTATGGGTCTCAATGAAAACACACACACGTGTGATTAACTCCAGGGTAACCAGGAATATGGATTGTATCAGTTAAACTTCCCAACTCCATTCTACTTCCCAGTTTTCCAGGGCTACAACAAAGTTGCCCCAGATGGCTGCCTTAAGACAATTTACCACGCTTTTACCAGACTTCCTAAAGGAGCTTCCTACTCTGTGGATCAAAATTCAAAGCCTGTTCTGAGGATTGAAACTCAAAGTCTGACAACTGAGCATCCCATGCCTGTATCACAGCCTATATCAGCAGCTTGAGGTCCTCAGAGACTCACTTTCAATTCCTGGGACTCTGGATTCTATGAGATTATTTATCCATCTCAGAGTGAATTATTTTCTCTCTTCAGTGAACGAAGAGGTAATATATATATATATATATATATATATATATATATATATACTAATAATAAATAAAATGGAAAGAATATACATTAAAATATTATTAAAAATGGATTTAGGCTGTTGTATAATCTTACCTCACTTTAAAGGATATCTGTGCCACATCCATGCCTGACCTACTAGAATTAAAGTCCCTAAGCAGGATTAACACAGATAGGCAGAGATAGATTAGACAGGATAAAATAAGAAGAATAAAGCAAAACAAACACACACACATGTTAATGTTTTCTGCATGTGAGGTTTAATTTAAGGAAGGAAGAAATGAGATGCTTAGAGACAGACTTACAAGGATACCTCAGAAAATGATGGAATTTTATACACACACACGCATAAAAAGGCATACATACTCTACAGATATAAAGAGATGGAGAGAAAAAATGACTCATTTTTCTCTTCTGTAAAGACAGCAGAATTTGTTCTAGTTATTTGAATTCTATTTTTATAATTTTTTTCATATGAACTGAACTTTCTGTGCTTATTGCTAGGAAGAAACACATATCCTCTGAGTGTCCAGCTCGGGATATAGTAATTCCTTAGTGATGAGGAAATGTTCATTCAGGCATTACTAGTGAAAAATATTCCAAGTAGCCCAACTTTATAACTTATGCATGAAATGAGAGAATGTTTGACATAATATGGAAACACTAAGCAATTAAAATTTGGACTTGTCTACAGAGACTGCAAGCTCTAACACCAGTGAATGGCTAGAAAAAGGCTGTAGGGAAGGGTTTTCACTCCCAAACTTTCTAGTTACCTATGTAGTTTCTGGGTGGGACAAGTGCTGGGCAGTGTAGCCCCTGACCAAATCCTTTCCTGGTCTCTTTACTCACATGTCCTTTATCAGAGGTAACTGCTGTAATCTGTGGCATACCAATAGCTCTGTGTCTGACAAATGCTTTCCTGACCAGTCCTATCATTATGAGAACATTGTGGGATGCACTTAAGAAGCCTGGATTGTTGTTCCTTTTGGAGACAGAAAGATCGCACACGCGCAGAAGGATCACTGGACTACAATTCCCAGAAGCGGCAGAGGCTACAGCATCCCACCGAACTACAATTCCCAATTCGACAAAAAGCCGCGCAGGACATTTTTCCCAGATGCACCTGGATCCCCCTTAAAAATGGGGAATGCCATAACTCGCGCCCCCCTTTTGGTCTCTTCACCCCCGTCCCTCACCTGTCGTCAACCCCCCCCCCCCCATTAAAGTTTACCCATGTGAGACCGGGCAACCCCGCAGAAAGAATAACAGTTGGTGCCGTGAGACCTTTTCATCCTGGTATTTTCACCTGAGGCCGCTGCTCTGGTTTTGGCACCCCCCGGAGCTTGGAGCCTCCCCGGACAAGGTCAGGACCGAAGACCTGCGACGGCCCCCACGTGTTCCACTTATCTGAACACAGCCCTCTGCGACCAACAGCGGCTAATTCGTGAGTTCACCTGGGTTGGCTTACCATCCCCTCTCACCCGGAGATTGTCTGGTTGAGCTCCTGGCTTTCTCTGGCGTGTCCTGGGTACGGGTGCTAACACGCCCCCTGGCCTTCCACCCTCGGCTGGACCTATGTTTTTACCCGTGCCTGGAAGCTCAGAGCTTGCAGTTCTCACCTCTTCTTTCTGATCTTTTTCTGTCCTCTTTACGTAGGGGCTCATTACGGTATGAGCGCCTCAGCTGCAATGGGTGGCCTTCCAGCCTGACTTGTTTCCCCCCTGCCTGGGACGTTGTCTCCTGTTGGAGGCTAGGGTTGGTTCAGTCAGGCTATTAACACTGCCCTCTGGTCACTCGGACACCTGTGTCCAGACTTTGCCAGTGTTCGTGGCATCTTCTGGGTGCCTTTTGCAGATATTTTCACAGTTCTAACCATGGGTGCTAAGCCTTCAAAAACAGTTCCCCCCGTCCTCTCCCCTAAGACAGCTTTTGGAAGCTCTTCAGCCTCATGCCCTAAATCCTTCCGTTAAGTTATCTACACTCATCCGTCTTTGCTCAAAGACATGGCCAAGATATTCGTTACAAGGGAACTTTAAGTGGCCTCATCATGGCTCGTTCGACTCCAATATTTTACGGGAACTAGCTAACTTTTGACATCGTTCAGCTAAATGGAAAGAAATGATGTACATTATGACATTCTTTTACATGGCCCTTAAAACTGACCCCTCCGCTGCCGCTCACCGTTCACCTGCCCACATGTTCTTAGCAATGCCATCCCTCCAGGAACCCTCTGCTTCTGCCATGGACCCTGGGGATGAACCTCCACCCCCCCCCCGTCCTTGAGGGGCCACCCCCTCCCACTCTGCCCGGTCAAGCGACAGCCCACCTATCCCTCTTTCCTCCAAAGTTTTTTCTAGGCACAGGAAGGACTCACCTACATCTTCCCATAATGCCTCGAAACATTCCACTTCTAGATCTCCGGGAGTCCTGCGTAAATCTTCTTCCAGGTCACCTAACCGTTCTCCTTCTAGGTCCCCAAGAAACTTCTGTTCCAGATCTACAAGGGCCTCTCCTAGCCCCTCCAACTCAGCTTCTCCCCATTTTTCTTGCAGCAGGTCACACAGGCAGCTCAAAGCTTCTCCCCATTCTCCTCACCGCAGGTCACACAGGCAGCCAGAAGCTTCTTTGGACTCTTCTTCATCCCCCTCCTGCCCTACTCCTCCCCCTCGATCTTCCAAAGTCACTCTAGGCTCCCCTTTCACCTGCTGCCTTGCACCTTGTTTCACCCTTCTGCTCACACGCTCATGTGCTGCCACGGAGTCTCATGTGGGACACCCAAAATCCTGCCATCGTGTTGCATTATGAGCGGCAGGGCTGCGTCTCCGGCACCCAGCCGCCCGCATGGCTAGGTTATGCCCCAAAATAATTACATGGAAACTGTATTTTTTTAAACACTGCCTGGCCCGTTATCTGTAGCCTCTTATTGGCTAGCTCTTACATATTGTTCTAACCCATTTCTAATATTCTGTGTAGCCCATGAGGTGGCTTACCAGGGAGGATCTTAACCTGCGTCTGTCTGGAGTGGGAGAACCATGGCGACTCCCTGACTCAGCTTCTTTTTCCCAGCATTCTGTTGTTTACTCCACCCACATAAGGGTTGGCCTATCAAGGGGCTTAGGCAGTTTCTTTATTAATAAGAAATCACTCCCACATCATTTCCCCTTTTTCTGTTTAAACAAAAAAGAAAGGCTTTAACTTTAACATAGTAAAATTACATATAACAAAACAGTTATCAAGTAAGAATTACAGTTACAATATTTATATCTATTTTATCTCTTACCATAACTAAGGAAAACTATAACTATTCATTCTTCAACTCCATCAAAGACTCCAGAAGGATATAATATTACCTAAGTAAACAAGAAATAAGAAAACTCTAGAAATGACAGAGACATCTCGCTGCCTGGACAGTCACCCAAAGTTCTTCGGTACCGTTGGGGCATCCATCTTCGGCCTACAGGCCCATGGTATCCAGATACATTTCCATGAAGCAGGAAATTTCAAAGACAGTTCAGTCATTTTCTGCTGTGTCCTGCAGAATGTCTCGCAGACTCTTTCATGAATCAGGAACCCCGAAAGACCATCTCACCTTTAGGCAAGTTCAGCAGTCCTCTCTCTGAGGGTTCTCTGTGTCCAGTTTATGCAACAGTCCAGGCAAGAGCAGTTTCTTGCCCAAATGACTATCCAACTCCATAAGGATCCTCTTCGATGCCCATCTTCCTCTTGAAGTAGCTGGTGCTGCCAGGAGCAGACGTGTCTCCTTGTCATGAAAAGTCCTAAGTTATTAAAATATTTTAAATGCCATATTCTGCAGTCTTTGAAAGATATGAAGAATGCCTATCTAACTGAAATATATCTCTATATATCTAGAAAATCTAATTAACATGACTACAAGCTTAAGTATTAGCGATGATTATCCATTAACAACCTATATTTCCTAATTATACATTACATTTTTAAATGAACTACACAATCACAATACCTTAATCAAGATCAAAAATACATATACATATAACAAAATTGACCTTAAAATCCATACCAATGCAAATTATTCATATCTATATCATATCCCCCTTTAAATGTAAAAGAACATTTATAAACAATATTTGGGAACATGGGCATAGTTTTTTCTCTCCAAACTGCTTCCTGCTGAATAGGGGCGTCGTTAATTAGGTCGTTCATGATATAACCTGTGTGCTAGTTTCATCTCAGTTGGCAATTGAGCGAAGCAATTTTTTGAGGGTATTCACAGCAACCTTTCAGGAGGGCGTGGTCTATCATACCAAATCGGAATAGAATCAATCCACAGGGTTTGGTTTTCTGTGAAAACAAAAGAAGACCCTCTCCAAAGCATCATGTCCTTATACTCAAAATTTGAAATCGTAATACCCTTATATCCATTCTGGTTTAGCTTGGCAGCCCATGTAATGAATTGTCTCTCTATACTTAGCTCCTTCACAATAAAAAATTTTAAATTTTGTACACAATGTACATAATCCAGACTCTGTGAATTTTCCATTCTTTGTGGCTTATTTTTCTTTATTTCTTTTAATCTCTTAACTATCTATACTTTGTCTCTTTAAAGACTTTACCTTTTTTTTTTAAAGCATTAACTTTATTCTCTATATTTTTTTCTTCTCTCTCCCAAGCCTATGTACATTCATCCAACAGTGTCTGAATCTGTTTTATTGTGAATCTGTAATTTTTTTACTATCCAGGAGCATTTTTTTAAATGTTAAGCACTTCTTAAAAACTTGAGTTGCGCCATATACAGGTAATACAGTACTGTCTGTGTCCTGCCCAGTCTAAACCTTAACTGCACTGTTATTATGGCAGTTACGGTAGTTCCTGCCTGAGGTCAGCACAGTTCAGCATGGAGCAGCCGCTCCTGCCTCAGAGCCATTTGGTGCTTCTGAGCTGAGCACAGTTAAGTTAAAGCCTTCCTTTAACTTAAAAGAAAAAGGGGAAATGATGGAGGAAGGTCATTGGCTAATAAAGAAACTGGCTTGGCCCATTTTATTGGTTAGAACATAGGTGGGTGGAGTAAACAGAAGAGAATGCTGGGAGGAAGAGGAAGTGAGGTCAGAAGTAATGCAGCTTCTCTCAGAGCCAGACGCCTCAGACAGAGACGCCATGCTCAGCTCTCCCGGGTAGACGTGCGATAGCTCTGTGCTCTGAGGCAGACGCATGAAGCTCAGACCCAGGATGGACGTAGGCTAGAATCTTCCTGGTAAGGGCACCTTGGGGTGCTTACACACATTATTAGAAATGGGCTAGTCCAGGTGCGAGAGTTGGCCGAGAAGAGGATAGATAGAAATGGCCCAAGCAGTTCTTTAAATGAATACAGTTTGTGTGTTGTTATTTCGGGCATGAGCTAGCAGGCGGCCAGGGTACTGGGGATGCAGCCCCGCCGCACCTATTTCAACACCATCGCTAATCACCATTTCCCCATTCTTATTCAGTTAAAAAAAAACCACCAAGTATATCACTCAAGCTCAGTACCCCCTCTCTTCCCAAAGCCTCAGAGGACTAAAACCCATAATTTCTGATCTTTTGAGGAAAGAGCTGCTCCACCCCACCTCTTCTCTCTCTAACACCCCTATACTGGCTGTCAAAAAATCTAACAGGACTTATCGTTTGGTTCAGGACCTCCGGCTCATTAATTCTGCTGTTGTTCCTTTACACCCAGTCATACCTAATCCCCTCACCCTTCTGTCTAACATCCCTCCAGGAACCTCCCATTTCTCAGTTTTAGACCTCAAGGATGCCTTTTTCTCTATTCCTCTCAGCCATCAATCTCAAAACATCTTTGCCTTCACCTGGACAGATCCTGACACTAATTTCTCCACACAACTAACCTGGACCGTTCTCCCTCAGGGATTCCGGGACAGCCCACACCTCTTTGGCCAAGCTCTGGCTTCTGATCTGCTCTCAGTGTCCCTCCTTAAATCAAAACTGGTACTCTATGTCGACGACATCCTGCTGTGTAGCCCATCTTTGGAGACGAGCAGGACTGATACTGCTGCCTTATTAAATTTCTTATCCAAAAAGGGCTATAGTGTCTCACTTTCTAAAGCTCAATTGTCCACCACTCAGGTAACGTATTTGGGATTAACCATAACCCCAAGCCAAAAGGCTATCACTCTGGACAGGAAAAAAATAATTCAATCTCTTACAGTTCCCTCCACCAAAGAAGAGGTTTTATCATTCCTGGGAGTGGCTGGTTTCCTGCATTCCTGGATCCCCTCCTTCTCCCTCCTTGCCTGCCCCCTATATGAAGCAGCTCTCGGCTCTCTGCATGTGCCCCTTCTCCACCCCATCACCAAACCTTTCCGGAGACTCCAACAGGCCCTTACCCAAGCCCCAGCTCTCCATCTTCCACATTTAACCCGCCCCTTTTCTCTTTACGGAGCAGAAAAGGAGGGCTATGCTCTGGGGGTCTTAGGTCATCAACTGGGACCCTCCTTCGCACCTGTAGCTTACCTGTCAAAGAAGATGGACCTCACCACTTGGGGCTGGGCACCCAGCATACATGCTTTGGCGGCTGCTGAACTTCTTATTCGTGAGTCAAAGAAACTAACCTTCGGAGCACCCACTACAATCTTCTCTCATCATAACCTGTCCAACCACTTAACTTACAAAGGCTTACAAACCCTACCCCATTTTCGAGTTCTTTCCATTCAGCTGGCACTGGTGGAAGATGCCAGTCTCACATTTCAATGCTGCCCACCCCTTAATATTTCAAATCTTCTACCTCAATCTAATGTTAATGATTCCCCATCCCATTCCTGCATTGAGGTCCTAGAGGACCTACTGCCTCACCCCTCACATATACAGGAGGGCAGCCTGTCCCAGGCTACTTATATCTGGTAAACGGATGGCAGCTCCTTTTTATGTGATAGGACTTGTAGAGCAGGTTATGCCATAGTATCAGACATGGAGATAGTTGAGGCAAAGGCACTCCCTGCTCATACTACTAACCAGCAGGCTGAGCTGATAGCTCTCACTTGTGCCTTTCAGTTAGCTGAGGGACAATCTTTAAATGTTTACACAGATTCTAAATACGCATTTTATATCCTACTGTCTCATGTGGCCATCTGGAAGGAGCGCGGACTTCTCATGACAAAGGGAGGAACTATTAGTAACTCAAAACATATTATGAAGTTATTAAAAGCTTCCCATCTCCCTAAAGCTATAGGAATTATTCACTGTCAGTCTCATCAGTCTGACAGTTCTATTGTCTCCAAAGGAAATAACTGGGCTGACAGAGCAGCTAAGACAGCAGCAATCCAGAGCCCCGATCTGCCTCAGCTACCTCAGGGAGTCCTTACAGCGCAGCCCACAGCCTTGCAGATGCCTCCCGAAACCCAACAGATCCTTTCTTACCTTCACCAGCTTTTTCATCCTAATGAAAAACTCTACTTCATTTTGTAAAAACACATATCAAACCCACACCTGAGGATATCAGATTCCTAAAAGCTACCACAGCCTCCTGTCAGATCTGCCAAAAGTCAGATCCCAGGAATAAATACCGTAGCTTTCCTTTCCCTACTCACCAGGCCGGTGGCTCCCTTCCAGGAACCGACTGGCAGCTGGATTTTACTCATATGCCCACAGTCAAGAAAATTAAATATCTCCTGGTTTTGGTGGATACAATGTCTGGGTAGGGCGAAGCCTTCCCCATCTTTAACAAGAGAGCCCAGACAGTCTCTGATGTTCTTCTCTGAGAAATCATTCCCCAGTTTGGACTTCCAACTTCTCTTCAGTCAGATAACGGCCCGTAGTTTACTTCCCAGATTTCTCAGAATCTGTCTAGAGCACTTGGAATCCCCTGGAATTTCCACATACCATACCACCCTCAGTCTTCAGGTAAGGTAGTAATGTTCTTTAAAGGATACCCTCATTAAAATGTCACAAGAACTTCACCTCAACTGGGTAAGGCTTCTGCCTCTGGCTCTTCTCAGGCTTCGGGCTCTCCCAAAGGGCCCCCTTTTCATTTCACCCTTCAAACTCATGTATGGGCAGCCGGTTTTAACCCCCGGCCTCTCATTGAGAACCTTTCCCCTTCCTGATCACCTGCTCACTCCCCTCCTTATCCACCTATGCTCGCTACTGTGGGACTTCACAGATCACTCACTACCTCAACCATGTGCTGACACATGTCCACTGCCGGTTAAAATAGGAGATAAGGTATTATTCTCACTTCCAGGCCAACGTCCCTCACCCTTTTCCCCTAAATGGCAAAGTCCCCTCAGAGTAATCCTTCTAATTCCCACAGCTGCCAAGCTTGAGGGAATTCCTCACTGGATTCACCTGTCACATCTTAAACCATTCACCTCCATGGCTCAAGACAATCCTTGAAACACGGTAACTCAGACAGGACATTGTTCTCTTAAGTTCCAAAGGACACTGGGTTCAGCCCCCTCTACTCCAGTCTAAGGGAAATAGTGGTCCCATCCTTCACTTGATCCTCCTGTGCTAACACACCCTCCCTTTTCTAAATTCCTAAATAACCATTCAGCTCTCATTACAGAAATCATCATTGAACATGGAGCCAAAGGTTCAGGTGGTAAGCAAATTCTTAACAAAGTTCCTTGACATAACAGGTTCATCACTGACTACAGCAGTGTCTCCTAAAATGTTAAGGAATACATGGTTAAAATCTATTTCTTGTTGAAATAGGAGTGGCGGGGCTGCATCCCCAGCACCCCAGCCGCCTGCTAGCTTATGCCCGAAATAACAACACACAAACTGTATTCATATAAAGACCACTTGGCCCATTTCTATCTAGCCTCTTCTAGGCTAATTCTCGCACCTGGATTAGCCCATTTCTAATAATGCATGTAAGCACCCTAAGGTGCGCTTACCGGGAAGGTTCTAACCTATGTCCCTCTTGGGTTGGAGCTTCATCGCGTGTGCCTCAGAGAGCAGAGCTATCGGGAGAGTGGAGCATGGTGTCTCTGCTCCAGAGCAGAGCTGTCGAGTCTGTCTCAGGAGTCTTACCTCACTTCCTCTTCCTCCTGTTTACTCCTCCCACCTATGTTCTAACCTATCAGGGCAAGCAGTTTCTTTATTTAATTAGCCAATGAACTCAAAAGATTGATATATGACACTCCCACATCAATTTCTCTTAAGACATTTTCTTTAAGCTCCAAGATGCCAGCCTGACCCACCTGAACGAAGCAGACACAAACGGACCATTAATGGAATAAATACCATTCAATTAACGGAATAAGTACCATATAATTTTTTTTATCATTCTTAACCCCAGACCTCCTAAAGTCCCCCTACCCCAAATCTCCCCTTTAATTTCCCAAATCCCCTCTCCCCTTTAATTTTTTTCTTTTTCTCTACTAATGCAACTTTTGTTTTCCAGCATCTTAACAATGACCCAGCTACTCAAGAGCCAGACAGATGTGATTTCCAGACAGGTGCGATTTCGTCAATCAGCCACCTCAAAACATCAGCGGACAGGACATAATCAACAAGACATCATCAGGACAATCGGACACTCCCTGGATCCCTCAACGCCCAAAGCCAGCAGGAAGTAGTCATGAGAGACCGGGCTACGCCCCCATTCCCTACCCGTTAAGACCCTCAATCCCCCCCCCCAATTTTTTTTAATAAAACCAAAAGGGTGAAATGTTGTTCCTTTTGGAGACGGAAAGATCGCACATGCGCAGAAGGATCACTGGACTACAATTCCCAGAAGCGGCAGAGGATACAGCATTCCACCGAACTACAATTCCCAATTTGTCAAAAGCCACGCATGAGCAGGACATTTTTCTCAGACACACCTGGATCTCCCTTAAAAATGGGGAATGCCATAACTTGTACCCCCCTTTTTGTCTCTTCACCCCCATCCCTCACCTGTCATCACCCACTCCCCATTAAAGTTTACCCACATGGGACTGCTGTGTGTCTCGTGTCTCCTTTCCAACCCTGCAGAAAGAATAACATGGATGATGTGGATCAATCACACCATGTGACTCCTGAGTTGATAGAGAGGCAGTACATGAGGTGTTTCTACCTGCTATTTTACAGTAAACCATTTTTCATAAGTGTGTTAATTGAAGTTTCAAAAAGTAGTCTCATCTACACTGAACAGGACTGATTAACTAATTAGAACTTCTGGGGCTGCTGAGAGTTAAAACTCTCAAATAAATGTTGTAGGTACAGAGCCAAATCATCTTGGGCATCTAGCTCCTTAAATAGCCATTTGTTGTGAAACTCTGTGTGTGGCCTGAAAACTATGATTCTTAGGTAAATGCTTTTGGAATGTACCAAGAGGCCCCCTACCTTCTACTAACCTAAAAACTAAGAATGTCATCTGATAGCATCTGAGGCCAACAGCAGATATTTCATGCTTTGCTCTAACTTGCTTACACAATGTGTCCACCAATGACTTAAAAAGGTTTAATTCATGACATGCTTTGTCCTGATACTAGAAAATCCTCATGAAAATGTCACCATAATGGAACACTGTTTTTGTGGTAATTTAAGTCTGTTATTTATAGGCAATTCATATTTTCTTTCTTTAAAGTTGTTTTTATTGAGCTATACATTTTTCTCTGTTCCCCTCCCTTTCTCTCACTTCTCCTTCTACCCTCTCCCATAGTCCCCATGCTCCCAATTTACTCAGGAAATCTTTTCTTTTTCTACTTCCTAGGTAGATTAGATCCATATATGCCTCTCTTAGGGTCCTTTTTGTTGTCTAGGTTCTCTGGGATTGTGAATAGTAGGTTGATTTTTCTTTCCTTTATATCTAAAAGCCATTTATGAGTGAGTACATATTATATTTGTCTTCTGGGTCTGGGTTACCTCCTTCAATATGATGTTTTCTAGATCCATCCATTTGCCCACAATGTCAAGATGTTATTATCTTTTTCTGCTATGTATTATCCCATTGTATAAATATACCACATTTTCCTTATCCATTTGTTGGTAGAGGGGCATTTAGGTTGTTTCCAGGTTCTGGCTATGACAAATAATGCTGCTATGAACATAGTTGAGTACATGATCTTGTGGTATGATTGAACATCCTTTGAGTATATACTCAAAAGTGGTATTCCTGGGTCTTGAGGTAGGTTTTTCCCTAATTTTCTGAGAAATCACCATATTGATATCTTAAGTGGCTGTATGGGTTTGCACTCCCATCAGCAATGGAGGAGTGTTCCCTTTACCCCACATCCTCCCCAGCATAAGTTGTCATCATTTTGTTCTTGGCCATTCTTATAAGTACAAGTTGGAATCTTAGAGACGTTTTGATTTGCATTTCTCTGATAGCAATTTACAGATTCAATACAATGCCCATAATATCCCAGCAAAAATTTTCACAGACCTTGAAAGAACAATACTCAACTTCATATGGAAATGCGAAAAACTCAGGATAGCCAAAACAAATGTGTACAATAAAGGGAATTCTGGAGACATCACAAACCTTGACTTCAAACTCTACTACAGAGCTACAGTAATGAAAACAGCCTCAAATTGACATAAAAAATAGACAGGAGGACCAATGGAACTGAATCAAAGATCCGGATGTCAATCCACAACTACTAATACCTGATTTTTGAGAAAGAAACAAAAAAAAGTAAATGGAAAAGAGAAATCATTTTTAATAAATGGCACTGAATATTAACATGTAGAAGAATTAAAATAGATCTATATCTGAAGGCGTAAGTCACAAACAATCCCACACCAGTTTGGAATTATGATTAATAGAACAGTTATTTATTTAAAGGGGAAAACTTAAAAATCACCGTCCCAGACAATAGCCCTCTGCACAATCAGGAAAGGAGCCTATTCACCAGAAGCAGAGCCGGAAGCCAGAGAGAGAGAGAGAGAGAGAGCAGAGGGAAGTAGCCACTTTTTTAAAGGGAGAGAGACCACACCCCAACGGGCTGGTATCTCGGTGGCTATTGGCTTAAGGAGTGGAAGGAGCTCCTGTAGCACATATCTATCACCGTGCATGAAACTCAAGCCAAAATGGATTAAGGACCTCACCATAAAAGCAACCACACTGAACCTCATAGAAGAGAAAATGGGAACTACACTTGAACTCATTGGCACGAATCACTTCCTAAATATAATCCTAGTAGCACAGACATTGAGAGAAACCATAAATAAATGGGAACTCCTGAAACTAAGAAGCTTCTGTAAAGCAAAGGACACCATCAATAGGAAAAAATGGCAGCCTACAGAAAGGGAAAATATCTTCACTAATCCCACATTAGACAGAGGACTAATCTCCAAAATATACAAAGAACTCAAGAAATTGGTCATCAAAAGAACAAATAATCCAATAAAAACTGACATAGAGACCTAAACAGGGAACTCTGAACTGAGAAATCTAAAATGGCTGAAAGACACTTAAGGAAATGTTCAATATCCTTATCCATCAGAAAAATGCAGGTCATTCATATTTTCTGCTAGAATAGGCCATCTCTTATTTCCTTTGAGTTCAGAGTCATATCCTTTACCATCACAAATGGAAGTCCATTCTAAAATAACAAGTATAGTAAGTACACGAGACAGTAATATGGTTATTTCTTCTCATTTTCATGTACCATGAATAACTGTATTGCTATACTTTTATAGGATTGACGGCACAGTAAATTTGTATGCCTCAGATTTTGCATAAACACATGAGTCTTGAGCAGTAATGTTACATTTGAATGGCTAGAGTATCCCTAGGTCTGGTAATGTTTTATCTTCATTAACATCTTACAGAATATTTAGTCTATTGTCTAAAATGTTGTTATGTATCACTTATCTGTATACTTTCTCAAGAATGGATGGATAAAAGACTAATGGGTTTAAAGAGTTTTGAAATGCAAGCATATTAAAGGAAATGTAATCACCAAAGTCCAAACACTCTGTAGAAGTTTTACTATCTGTGAGAGAATTTGATATTTTAAGCAAGGTCCCAAAGTTATAATAATGCACACAAAAGCATGACTAGGAAACTTTACTCTCTCTTCAGAATTTTTGCCTATTAAATAGCTCGGAGAAAGGATAAAGAGGAGGAAAATAAAAAAAATACATCACCAAGACATACTAACTCAGCAGAGGTTGTGTTCTGTTTAAATGGAAATGTTTTCTTGCAATACCTGTAGTCTATTGCAGCAGCACTGATGCTGTTTTACTTCTGAGAAATACGGCTGTGTGGGAACTGCAGCCCCAAGTTGATATCCCTGCCCCCATTTGAGGTGCTTATCTGCAAGGAAAACATAATAAATTCCCTCTGCTCCTGGAGCGGGGAAGGAAGGAATTTTGAGTGCATGGTGACCGTTCATTGATCCCTGCCGGGATCAGGCTATAGTCCCTTCGCAGCCCTCTCCTCATTTGGTGCCATGGTATAAAAGCCAGCCCCAACAGGATAAAAAAAGAAGCTGTTCCACCTTAACTTCGTGCTCTGTGTATTCATTCAACCTGGACACCCTCCGCCGAGACTCTTGGTTCCAGCCTGCGCTGGCGCGGCACTGCTGGGGAAGCTCTACCTCTCTGGACAAGCTGTGTAGCTATGCATCTCTCAGCACTGAAGCATTATGGGTAACACAGGAGAGGGTACCACTCTGAACTCGTGATCCTTCGTGGATCACTTCACCTCTTGACCCTACAGCTTTGTGGGTGACTTGTGGGTGGTACAGGCAAAGAACTGCTCTACTTCAAAGAAGGCAGAATCAGTTTCTCATTCTTATCAAGTTTGTTGTTGTTATTGTTTGTTTTCTTTTAAGTAACCTTACTTAAGTATAGCTGGCATACTCTACCCCTGGGTTCCTTATTTAAATAAAAATTGAGTGACTGGAGAGATATCTCAGATGTTAGGAACACTGAGTGCTCTTCCAGGAGACCCAGCTCAATTCTCAGCACTCATATGGCATCTTGCAGCCACCTGTAACTTCAGTTTCAAAAAAATGGACACTTTTCTTCTGGTCTCTGTGGGTACAGAGCATACAAGTGGTTACAATACACATACATACATGAATGCAAAACACTCATAGGCATAAAAAAATTTAAAAGTTAAAAAATGATAAATATTGTAAACATTTGTTGTAAAACACAGAAAATATATTGATTCTTACCAGACTATTCTTGCCATGTTTTTCCCTTCTAAATGACAGTGATTTAAATAGAATTGTATTGTATTATGTATGGTAAAGATCTCACACCTGATTATGAAATGAGCAGGTTTCTATAGGCTGTACACAATAATTACTATATATCTTATGTATAAAATTGAGCACCTGTAGATGAGGAATGAGTGGCATGTCTGGAACCAAACACATCAGATCCTGAGGGATGATGTCCAACTCATAAACAACAAACTGCACACATTTCACATATACATTTTAATCTTTTGATAACAGTGTAACAATTCCCAGAGTCATGACCCTAAGCATTCCTTTTTCTGTGCTCCTCTGTAATCTCTCACATGCCTCTTCCTTCTCAAAGCAGCCAGCAGATCAACACTACTGTGGATTCACTGCTGTTTTTAATGTTCCGCATAATGCTTGGATACATTTGTATCTAACTCTTCACTTAACATCATCATTTTGATCTGTCCCTGTTGGGTGTGCTAATTCTGTTTCTTTCATTCTTCCAAAGGAACCCTCCCAAGCTTTTAATTTCACCATGAGATATCCTTTTGTGTAAAGTTTTTGGCCTTAGGTGATCCCTTAAACAAATGTAATTGGCTCAGCTGACCCCTTTGTAAAGGGGTTGTTCTAATTGTGAGCTGAATTGGACGAGACAGCCCTCAAAAAGAATGCAGGATGCTGAATGCTCCAGAGATGACATTCAGATTCTAATTGTTTTAGTGATGCCCATACTCACTCACTCACATATAAATTATTTTAATTATGCTGCCTCTTTTTCAATGATGCATGATTACATTTAGCCTCAGGATTTGTACTTTATACTTTATGACTACATTTCTGGCACCAATGATGCCCAACCTCCATTGCAGAGGCTTAAATTTGCCCTTAGAGATTGGAACTATGTATAGTGCTCACAACATCCCTGGGCCCGGACCTGATGCATTGTCACAGCAAGAGACATCCTTTCTACAGGATCCTCTGGGACACCATGCTGTGCCCTGTTACTCACATTGGCTTGCCAGATCCCCATTCTCTATTCTCTGCCCCTTTAAAGATGACCTTTTAAGTAAGCTCCTGATTTCCCTGTAAACTCTCATCTTTCCTACTTTCCCAACTTCCTACCTTCAAAGGGAAGACAGTGAGTGGAGTGGCCTGGTTCTCCTATTCCTCATCAGATCAAAGGTTAAGTTGGATTAGTTGAAGCCCTTCTACTCATTAAACATCAAGACTTAGAAAACTAAAAGGAAAGAAAGATGGGAATGCAAGGTGACAGGTGAGAGGGAGAATAGAGGAGAAAGAGGAGAGGGGGAGAGGAAGAAGAAAAAACTGTTTCTTGACCTTTTGTTCCTAAGATTGAATAACAATCTTATTCCTCTCTGTCTCTCTCTCTTTCTCTCAGTAGGTGGAGAATTGGTGATAAATATTTGAAGAGTACTATAGACTAAGTATACATTATAATATGAGCTAAGTTCTCAGACCCTAATTCTACCCCTTAAGTTAATATAGAAGAAAGATCATGCATAAATAGAGGAAATCAAGCTAATGTTAATTTTTCAAGATATTGTATGAGTGCATGATTTTAAATAATTTACATATATATTTGTAATCCCCAAATGTGAATGGATTCAGAGATATTTTTTTATTTATTTATTTTTTATTCTTTGTGTTTTTCTCATCATGCCTTCTGTTCCCACCTGCCTCCCCCCTCCAAAATAAAATTGTTGACAGAGACTGCTCTTTTGTTTCCGAACACCCAAACCCTAATAATGACACAGAAACTATATTAATTACAATACTGTTTGGTCAATCATTCTGGTATATTTCTAGATAGCTCTTACATCTTAAATTAACCAATTTCTATTAATCTGTGTATCACTACAAGACTATGGTATGGCTTAACTGGTAAGATTCTGTTCTGGTGTTTTTTTTTTTTTTTTTCTTTGGCAGTAAGATGGCATCTCCCTGACTCTGCCTACTCTTTCTCTATGTATCTCTGTTCATATTTCCTGCCTGGCTTTATTATGATAAGTCATTGGCACAAACATTTTTTTTATCAACCAGTAAAAACAATACATATACAGAAGGACATCACCTTCCCTTTTCTGTCTAATTAAAAAAGAAAGTTTTAACTTTAACATAGTAAAATTACATATAACAAAAACAGTTATCAAGCAAGAATTATAGTCAGAATACTTAGTCCATTTACATTTGGCAAAATTAAAGAAAATACTCTACCATCTATCTTATATTTGTGAATCTAAAGTTTTATATCTAGTTGTTTTTTATCATAACTAAGAAAAACTATAATTATAACTATCTATTCCTCAACTCCTTCAAAACCCCAGAAGGATATAATATAATATTACCTAAGTAAACAGGAAGTTCATTGCAGGAAGTACTCTACAATTCTAGAATTGACAAAGACATTTTGCTGCCTGGACAGTCACCCAAAGTTCTTTTGTACTGTTGGGGCATCCATCTTCAGTCTACAGGCCCATGGTATCTGGAAGACTCTTCCATGAAGCAGGAAATTTGAAAGACAGTTCCACTTACATTGGCAGTTTGGCAGTCATTTTCTTCTTTGTCCTGAAGAATGTCTGACAAACTCTTTCATGAAGCAGGAACCCTGAAGGACTCTCTCATCTTTAGGTAAGTTCAGCAGTCATTTTTTCTGTGGGTCCTGCATATCCAATCCATACAGCATACCATCAAGCATCTGGACAAGAACAGTTTCTTGGACAAATAGCTAGCAAACTCCACACAAAGCCTCTTTGATGCCTATCATCCTCTTGAAGTAGATTGGTGCTGCCACAAACAGACATGTCTCACTGTCAAGAAAAGTCTACGTTCTTAAAACATTTTAAATGCCATATTCTGTAGATCTTTAAAAGAGTTGAAGATTATCTAACTGAAATATATCTCTATTTTTCTAGAAAGTATAGCTAATATGATTACAAGTTTGACTATTATAAATGACTATCTATTAATCTATATTTCTTAATTACACATTACATTTTTAAAAGAGCTGCACAAACAGATTACCTTATAAAAGAATGGAAATACATATGTACATAGTGTAACAAAATCAACTTTAAATTTGTATCAGTAGATAACTCTATATAATATTCTCCTTTAAATGAAAACAAAAATTTATGAACAATCATTTTGGAAATTTGGGCACAGTTTTCTCCAAACTGTTTCCTGCTCTTTGTTGGATAAAGTATTTTTAGGGTTCACAGAGATCTTTCAGGAAGTCTTGTTCCATCACACCACATTAGCCTGGGAGGAATCCACAGGTTATTATCTTCTGTGGATACAAAAGCAGAAGCTCTTCTCCAAAGTAACATATCTTTAGACTAGAATTTTGAAGTCATGATGCCTTTAAAATGTATATGCTGGTTTAGTTTAGCAGCTCATACAATAAAATGTCTTTCTGTGGTTAGTTCATTCACAATCAAAAAATTCAAAGAAAATACAATAATTTATATTAAGACTCTCTGTGTATCTTCCATCTATATATGGTTTATTTTTAACTCTAATACTTTTTAATATTTATTTTATTATCTTTACTCTTAATCTATGACTGTCTGTATTCTTTCTTCTCTCTGTCTTAAGCCCACATACATTTATCCAACACTGTGACCCATTTAGTAGTCTTTTTGTCTGAATATGTCTTTATTGTGTATCTGCCATCCTCTTCTGACCAGGAGCACTTCTTAAAAGTCTAAGCTGCATGGTTAGGACTATGGTTGCTTTGTCTTTTGACTCTACCTAATTCAACATGTGGAGGTATGTCCCCTGCCTCTGTGAGCTATGCTCCCCATCCTAGCTCCAGGGATGCAGTATGTCCATGTCACCATTAAGCAACTAGTAGCAAGCTACTCACAAACCCCATTTAAGTACAAGACATTTTGAAAAAGCCAGAGTTCATGCTGCCAGCATGAACCAGGATGCTTGCTACCATCAAGAAGAGCAAATTTGAAAAAAAAAAAAAATACGGCTATCAAGAAGTCTTGCTTAACTTTATTCTTTTATGTCTAGAATTCTTTTTGAAGCTCTCTCAGGTTTTATATGGATATAGTAGGCCCATGTTGTGGCTCCATTTTGTTAACAGAGACTGTTCTTTTGTTCCTGGCCACCCAGACCTGAATAATCACACAGAAACTATATTAATTACAATACTGTTTGGCCAATGATTCAGGAATTCTTCTAGCTAGCTCTTACATCCTAAATTAACTCATTTCTATTCATCTGTGTATCACAGTAAGGCTGTGACTTACTGGGAAAGATTCTATTTTGGTGCTGTTCTTTTTTGACAGCTACATGGCATCTTCCTGACTCCATCTACTCTTTCTATGTGTCTATGTTCAATTCCTACCTGACTTTATTCTGCTAAACCATAGGCCCAAACAGCTTTATTCATCAACCAATAAAAGGAACACATATAGAGAAAGGCATCCCACATAAAATTTAAGAGAAAAAGAAAAAAATGAAGAAGGCAAAAAATGGTATCATGGAAGATCATCATAACACAGTGTGTTATGCAGTAAACCCCTTTATCCATACATCTTTACATTTAGGCATTTGTCACAAAGAATCATCTGATTTGAGGACTCTGGTCTCTGCTGTACCATTGACATTGGACCCTCACTGGGACTTTTCCTGGACAATCCACTGCTGCCCTTTGTTGTGGCAATTCTGTAGCCCTGGGTCCCCAGGACTGATCACACTCCCAACCTTCCTCACCCTTGTGCTTCAGCTGATTACAGATGGGATGGATGCTGTGGTGGACCAACACATTACCCTGGTTCTGAACCTGGGTTATTGCATAGTTGATTAGTGTAACTGCTCTCCTCTGTCTTTGCTACCAGGGTGAGTTCTCCAGCATTGCCCTGGAAAATTCATCCCTTGTTAAGACAAGCAAAAAATGGGGCCAGTTTTTCTGCTTTCACAAAGGACCAGCTCTACTTTGTTGTTCAGGAGAGGTGTAGGGATCACTCTTCCAAGTGCTATAGCTGATGAGGGGCAGGAGCAGCTCTCCTGTTCTTAGGACCTCAGAGGCAGTTTTTTCACTTGCCTCAGGCATTGATGGGTGGGTGGTGGGCATATTTCCCCCATTCAGGCTGCCACACGACAGATAAGTAATGGAGACAGCTCTCCTATGCTCACATCAGGGCTGACTCACCCACATCTTTGCCAATGAGGTCAATGATACTACTGCCCAGGTGAAGTGCAGGGCCTGCTCTCCTGAGTGTTGCAGTTGGTGGTGGGTGGGGACAATCCTTCCATCTGCCTCAAGCGTTGATGGGCAGTTTAGGGGAATCTTTCTGTCACCCATGCCATCACAAGGCATAGGAAAGGGAGAGAGGGGTGTGACTACTCTCCCATTCTCATGCCTTTAGTCCAGTTCTCCCATGCCTCTGTGAACAGGGACAACTGTATTGTGCAACCCTGGAGAGGTGTAGGATCTCTTCTGAGTGCTTTAGCAGGTGAGGGTAAGGACCACATCTCCCTATTGTTACAGTTAGTTGCAGGGGGTCAGGGCAATTCTCTACAGCCCTATCCTCTCTGCCTTTGATGGTATGAGGAGTCATGGACATCAACAGAAACCATGGCTATTTCAAAGCCTGAACCCAGACATGGGTCCCAGTATCAGCCCAGGCCCAGATATCATTGTGGCCCTGCCTGGCAATGAAGCCACACAACTCAGTTCACACCTCATCTTTTTCACCTCCTCAGATTTGCCACTGCCCACAGGATATTAATCACTTTGTCTCTTTCTCTTTTTTCCCGTATCACTCTATACATTTGCTCACCATAGCAGTACCCACTATGGTAGCACATGGTGCAGGGAGTACAGTGTTTTCTTCTCCGAGTCTCAGGTGGACTGCCTCAGGTCTGCGTGTGGCTCTCTTTGTTCCACTTAGAGTGTCATGTCCCTGGGTAGGACCATGCTTCTTCATCACAAAAGATTGTAATAGTTCCCAACTGCTGGACAAGCACTTGGTTGTTGGGGAAGTATACTGCTGCAGTCCTCTCGTGAGCCTAGACAGTCCTCTCATGGACTAGAAAGCTTTGAATGCGATCTGTGGGAGTTCCACTGTCCCAGCAGCATGATATGGGGCAAGGGTGTTGCTGGAGACTTCTTGCAAGCCTGGGCTAGTCAGAGATATCTTTTAAAAGGAATTTAGTAAACTATTTCCATGTGTTAGAAATGTCTAAAATAGGGCAGTAAATATTATCCATACTGCTGCTTTCTCACATAAAACAGATGTGGACTGAACCCACAGATCCTCAGAAGGATTTTGGTCTATCCTTTTACTTCTGTGCATCACCTTCAATCCCTTAGCAATATAGAGGATCTAGAAAGGAAAATAAAATTATCTTTCTGCCAAAGAGCTGCTGTAAGGGAAAAATGGTGAGGCTATTAGTCAGACCTACCTCAAGGTTTTTCGAAGATATTCAGAGGTCTCAATAATGTCTGTGCATCCTAGAAACTCACCAGAAAGCCACAGGAGCAGTACCAGTCATATGGGCCACATCACCTAGAGATGTGCCATCACCAGACAAAACCAGAGCCAGTAAGAAGTAGACCCCCTCACAGAGTAATGACAAGTTGCTGTTTTAGATGAAGCCACAACTCAGTGTTTCGTTTTATCTTCAGACATGAGATTGCCTGAACTAATGTGGGTAAGAGCAGACTTACAGTCTAAATTTCACACTACTCGCATCTATTTCATTACTGAAATAATTAGCTGTCAGCATAACGAGTGTACAGGAAATGAAGAGGATGATATTCTCAATTTATTTCCATTTTAAGAAAGCACATGAATGTACGTCCTTTAGTTTTGGAAAATACTGGAAAAAATGAACATTATGAGAATGATTGTAACTATATGACATTCTAGGAAGGAGCACAGAGAGAGGGGGGACTCCATTGTCTGGAGACTGGTATAATGCAAGATGGAACAGGCCCTATCATTCTAGAACTCTGTGCATTTGTCGAAATTTAGAGAAATATTTATCCCAAAGAGTGGAATTTACTGAGTATAACCTTTGAAAAACTTAATTGAATTTCACTAAATTGATAGTTAGTGGATATGAAGATGGGAGGGGAGCATTAAAAGAGGACAATTGTTTACTTTTAAAATGTGTGGCTAAAAAACAATATCTTATGGCATATGAGAACTGAAAGAAAAAAATAATGCTGCAGGCTTGCCCTGTGTTAAAAGAAAAAGAACCTCTCTATCATCATTGCTGGCTCCAATCAAAATCTACTCTTTAATTAATTTTCTTTTATTGAAAAGGAGATCTTTTTGTGGTTTCAGGAAACGCTTCTTGTTTACCCATGCACTCTCACCTGCAATGGGAGACTGCAGACTAAATTGTATTTGTATGTCAGAGTATTCAAAGCTCAGCTATCTTTGTGTTCTTACATATGTCTCTGCAGGAGCTCTTCAACTGGCTTATGTATAGCAGCCAGAAACTCAACCCTTGGGTGGAAACTGTAGATTTGCTAGTTGATTAGCTAATATGTTTCAGTTCTTTCTGATCAGTATGCCCAGTTTCATGCTGCTCAGATAACTTTCATTTAGGATTTCAGTCCCTTAACCTTAAGGTTATTTCATTTTCTGTAGGGGTGTGTGTGTGTGTGTGTGTGTGTGTGTGTGTGTGAGAGAGAGAGAGAGAGAGAGAGAGAGAGAGAGAGAGAGAGAGAGAGAGAGAGAGAGGAAGGAAGCACAGTAATAAGGTAGTCAGCGATATTTCCCTGACAGCTGTAAGCAGTCCTTGTTTAACAAAGGCATCCTTGTGCCAGTACCTGGAGATAAGCACTGCTAACTAAGATCAGTTTATGATAATGTTTTCAACCAATTAAAAGAAATGTTTGCTAGTTCTAACAGCTATTCCTCTAGGGGTACACCTCCTCCAGGCTAGTCCATAGAAACAAAACACTTGAAGGTCTCTTGGCTATTATTCCTCTGCGTCTCAATTCATTTGGTATCCTAGTAAGAAAATAAATTCTTGATGAGTTTTATAAAAGCAAATATAGTTTTAAGTTCTTTGAAGCATGACTATACCATACATTTTTCTGTTTAAAAGCCACCTGAGTATTTAGAAGGCCCATCCTTTCACAAGTATCCAATTTTTTGAGATACGAAGTACTTCAGCTTGAAACAACAATGTAACTTGGGTTTGAGCTACTGAAACATAAAACCTGTTTTTTTAATGATATGATATGTTCTAAAGACTAATTTGTGTCCCACAAATCCTTATTATCCCTAGCAACTTCAGGGCTGAGTGTATTCCTTTATGACCTCAAACTGCGTCATGGTAACCATGACTACAGAATCATGGACTTGATTCAGATTAGAGAGGAGTGGAGTCTGTTTCCACCAAGGGGACAGCCTGAGCCTGTGCTAAGTCTCTCTGAGCAAGGCTAGTCAGAGCATGGCTAGGTATTTTACTCTATTCTATTCTATTCTATTCTATTCTATTCTATTCTATTCTATTCTATTCTATTCTATATTTGACAAACTCTCACATCAGTAAGTAGTTCGAGATGAACCAATTCTAGAGTTTTAAGTGCTAATAAAAACTTATCAACATATTAACAAAAGTGCAGCAAGTTCCCCATGGTCATCTTCAGGCTGGACAACATATAAGTAAAGCAAAGGGGGCATAGCCAAGATTGCAAGTTTAGTGTGAACTTGTGAGTGAGAAAAATGACGTTCACACCACCACATGTTTTTACACATAAAACAACTTAGAGGGTTCATTCGTGGAAATCATTATCATGATATCCTTTAGCATTTTTCACCAATATGAATATATTAGTGGAAAAGGTCTATAAAAATGCATGTTACTATGGAACTCACACTCTAATGGACAAAGAGAATAAATAAATAACTGAACAAAGGTCTTTGTATTATAACGTTTTAAGTAGTGGATCTCAAAAGCACCCTTGTCATATTTCCTAGACCTGTGAATGTCAAAATATTAAGAAAAAGATTTTTGCAGAAGTAATTGAGTCAATGATTTTGAGATTATGAGATTATCATAGAACCTTAGATTCAAATCTATGGCAGGAGTCTTTTCAGAGATGCATAAGAGAGATTCCACAGTCAAAACACAGGAGGACGAGATGATAAAGCTGCAGAAGGAGGAATTGAAACGAGGCATCGAAGAGCCAATAAATGCCTAAACCCACCAAAAGGTGTGAAAGGCAAGGAAAATAACATCTCTGGGTGCCTTTACCAAAATTACAACCCTGCCGAAGTTTCGGTTTCAGACATCTGGCTTCTGGTAGCATGAGGGAACATATTTCTTTGTATTATTAAACCAAGTTATAGAAGCTTCTAGAAACTAAGACATGGTTCTTGTCCACTTCTTACAATAAGATGACACCTCTAGGGTTAGACAACCAAAGGAGGTATTCTCTAGATAACCCAGCATCCATTTTTGCTAGTCAAATTTTGTTACTCTTACAAAATATTGGAGGAAATAACTTAAATGAGGAAGATATATATTTTGATTCATAATTACAGAGATTTCAGTCCACGGACTCCTGGCTCCATAGCTAAGGACCCAAGGAAAGGCAAAACCATGTTTGTTGTAGGAATGCATGAAAGGAGTTGAATGGGCTGGTGGGATTGAGGAGGTGAGGGAATGGAGATCATACCCTTAAAGAGCATGCCACCTGGTGACCTGATTTTTCCAAATATTTCCTCCTAATCTCCTATTTAGTCGTGAACTTGGTAAGTTCTATGCGATCTATGTATAGGCAAAGCTGGTGTCCTTACTTTCCAATCACCTCCCCAAAGCCCATATCTAGCAATCAAATCTTTACACATGCAGACTTGAAGAAGAGGATACTTCATATACAGTCTGTGATGCCATTCAGATGCACATCTTTGATTCTGACACTGCTTTTATTGTGTCTGCTAAGATCAAATGCCATCACACCTTATTGATGTGGGAATGATTTCTTACTAATAAAGAAACTGCCTTGGCCCATTTTATTGGATAGAAAATTAGGTAGGTGGAGTATACAGAAGAGAATTCTGGGAGAAAGAAGGTTAGAGGAAGAGTCACCATGATGCTCCCGCTCCAGACAGACACAGGTTAAGATCCTCCCTGGTAAGCCAGCTCGTGGGCTACACAGAATATTAGAAATGGGTTAGAACAATATGTAAGAGCTAGCCAATAAGAAACTGGAACTAGCCGGGCCAGGCAGTGTTTGAAAGAATACGGTTTCCGTGTAATTATTTCTGGGTATAAACTAGCCATGCGGGCGGCCAGGTGCCGGGGACGCAGCCCTGCCGCTCCTATTTCAACAGATGGCGCCCAACCGTGATGGGCTAAATCCACTTAAAAACCTGAGAGGGCTTAAAAAGGAGAGAGAGAGAATTTAAGACAGCTTTTTGCTGTTTCTGGGTTGCGTGCCGCAAAGAAATTGTCCTGACTCGGCAGCAGGAAAAAACTGGCTGTTTTAAAATGCCGGCTTTCTGGGCTGTGCCGCCATTGTGATCTCTGTCTGGCTCCGGCGGGAGACAGAGCTTATGAATGGAGCATTTGGATTAAAGTGCTACGATTTGTTTGATGGCAACTAGACTGCTGTGTGCCTAAAAGGGGGACATTGTGTGCCGCAGCTCAGAGGCACAAGCAGCTCCGCCATGCTAATGGTGCAATGTGCAAGGATCAGAGGCACGAGCGGCTCCGCCATGTTGGACTGGGCGGGGCCAGCATACAGTACCTGTTTTTGACCTAGGAATGTCACAGCTTAGATTCTTAAGCGCTTAGTGATTTAAAGGCGCAAAACAAAGTGCTCCTGGATAGTAAAAAAGTTACAGATTCACAATAAAACAGATTCAGACACTGTTGGATAAATGTACGTAGGCTTGGGAAAGAGAAGAAAAAGAATATAAAGAATAAAGTTAATGTCTTAAAAAGAAAAAGGGTAAAGTCTTTAAAGAGACAGAGTACAGAAGTACAGATAGTTATAGATTAAGAGAAATAAAGAAAAATAAGCCACGTAAAAATGGAAAATTCACAGAGAGTCTGGATTATGTACATTGTGTTTTCTTTAAAATTTTTGACTGTGAAGGAGCTAAGTACAGAGAGACATTTCATTATATGGGCTGCCAAGCTAAACCAAAATGGATTTCATGAGGGTATTATGATTTCAGAATTTGGGTCTAAGGATATGATGCTTTGGAGAGGGTCTTCTTTTGTTTTTGCAGAGGATGAGACCCTGTGGATTGCATCTATTCCGATTTGGTATGATAGACCACGCCCTCCTGAAAGGTTGCTGTGAACACCCTCAAAAAATTGCTTCGCTCAATTGCCAACTGAGATGAAACTAGCACACAGGTTATATCATGAACGACCTAATTAACGACGCCCCTATTCAGCAGGAAGCAGTTTGGAGAGAAAAAACTACGCCCATGTTCCCAAATATTGTTTATAAATGTTCTTTTACATTTAAAGGGGGATATGATATAGATATGAATAATTTGCATTGGTATGGATTTTAAGGTCAATTTTGTTATATGTATATGTATTTTTGATCTTGATTAAGGTATTGTGATTGTGTAGTTCATTTAAAAATGTAATGTATAATTAGGAAATATAGGTTGTTAATGGATAATCATCGCTAATAGTTAAGCTTGTAGTCATGTTAATTAGATTTTCTAGATATATAGAGATATATTTCAGTTAGATAGGCATTCTTCATATCTTTCAAAGACTGCAGAATATGGCATTTAAAATATTTTAATAACTTAGGACTTTTCATGACAAGGAGACACGTCTGCTCCTGGCAGCACCAGCTACTTCAAGAGGAAGATGGGCATCGAAGAGGATCCTTATGGAGTTGGATAGTCATTTGGGCAAGAAACTGCTCTTGCCTGGACTGTTGCATAAACTGGACACAGAGAACCCTCAGAGAGAGGACTGCTGAACTTGCCTAAAGGTGAGATGGTCTTTCGGGGTTCCTGATTCATGAAAGAGTCTGCGAGACATTCTGCAGGACACAGCAGAAAATGACTGAACTGTCTTTGAAATTTCCTGCTTCATGGAAATGTATCTGGATACCATGGGCCTGTAGGCCGAAGATGGATGCCCCAACGGTACAGAGGAACTTTGGGTGACTGTCCAGGCAGCGAGATGTCTCTGTCATTTCTAGAGTTTTCTTATTTCTTGTTTACTTAGATAATATTATATCCTTCTGGAGTCTTTGATGGAGTTGAAGAATAAATAGTTATAGTTTTCCTTAGTTATGATAAGAGATAAAATAGATATAAATATTGTAACTGTAATTCTTACTTGATAACTGTTTTGTTATATGTAATTTTACTATGCTAAAGTTAAAGCCTTTCTTTTTTGTTTAAACGGAAAAAGGGGAAATGATGTGGGAATGATTTCTTACTAATAAAGAAACTGCCTTGGCCCATTTTATTGGATAGAAAATTAGGTAGGCGGAGTATACAGAAGAGAATTCTGGGAGAAAGAAGGTTAGAGGAGGAGTCGCCATGATGCTCCCACTCCAGACAGATGCAGGTTAAGATCCTCTCTGGTAAGCCAGCTCATGGGCTACACAGAATATTAGAAATGGGTTAGAACAATATGTAAGAGCTAGCCAATAAGAAACTGGACCTAGCCGGGCCAGGCAGTGTTTGAAAGAATACAGTTTCCGTGTAATTATTTCTGGGTATAAACTAGCCATGCGGGCGGCCGGGTGCCGGGGACGCAGCCCTGCCGCTCCTATTTCAACACCTTATATTTCCTTACATGATTTATGTACATATTTATTGATGCCTCCCCCTAGAATAACTACTGCATTATCAACTTCTGTTGGCATTGTGTTGTGCCCCCTGAAAGGTATTATTCAAAATGCTGCAGTGTCTTAGGGTTTCAGATACATAGATGGTTCTGATTACATGGTTGAAAAAATAGATAATGACCAAGGGGTGTATAATGCATGTCCTTTCTCCAAAAATGGCAAATCTATGCATAAAGTCATGAAGAGGGTTTCACAGAGGTCAGGAGCTATTTCCCCCCAAAATTATTTCAGGGACCATTGCCCTGGGGAGTTTGCAGAGAGCCTCACACCCCAACGGTATTTAGAACTGTTTTATTGGCAGAGCCTATCTCACACCCAACTATCTTGAGAACTATCAGTTAGCGGAACCCGGCCCACATTCCAACTATCCAGAGAACTAGGTGTGTCAACTTGCGACTTCCTGACCGAGGAATCATGACCTGACCAATCATAACCTCCTGGCACACGACCTTGCGACCGGCTGGAACCATCGCTGCAAGATTCCTTCCTGTCCATGCCTCTGCCCCCCATCTCACCCCCAAATTCCTCATCCAGGAGCTATATAAGCTGTAACCATGACTCTAATAAACAGAGGCTCTGACAAGAACTCTGCTTGGCCTCCTTCCTCTCTCCCACCCATGTCTTTCAGATAGTGCCTCTCCGGGACCCTGGAATAACTGACCTGCCAGGCGGGTTACAAGCCCTAGACTAACTGACCCGCCAGGGCGGTCTACACACAGAAATGCAATGTGATTCTGTAATGAACTATTTTCTCATTTTCTAGAAAGAGGGCTGATCCTTTAAGAAAATCAAAATCTACAGTAGAGATCAGGGAGATGATTTAAAAATAACTTTCTTTGTAAATGGGACTGGGACTCAGTGATGGTGGTTGGCTTGTCTGTCTTGTATCAGGCACTGCTTCATTCATTCCCTACACTGCAATGAATGAATGAACAACTTAATTAACATTAATTAAAATAACTTTCCTTGATGAAAAATCTTTAAAATAGCTTTTAGTGAGGGTGTATCTCCAATCTCTTCCCTGCAGAGTGACTGTCAAATATTTCCCCTATGTTCAATGTCTTTTAAAATGCAGGATTTTTTTGTTTATGCACAACTTATTGGGAGAAAGATCTATGTTAGCTCACAGATTAATGGTAGGTGAGGCAGGCCAGCTGGGGAATCTCTGTGTTAACAAAGTCTGCAGCTTGGTCTGTTACATTTTTACAGATGAGTAAGCAAAGACAATATCCTCTCACCCACTCATGTACACCTGCACCTGGCAGTTCTGGCTTTGATCCTCTAACCCTGACTCTACACCTCTAAATAAATTTTTCAGTCTCACTAAGCACCACATCCAACTGTGAGCCAAGTGTGCAAGCATAGGTGTCTGTCGGGGACATCTTGCATTGAAATCACAATGTGCCAAAATCAGACAATTTTCTAGGAATCCACACATGTGGTAGGTGTCAGTCCTTTAACACAGCATTATCACAAAATACTCTGATCTGGTTAGAAACAAATATGTCATAAGTGATGACTTATCTAAGACCATCTGGGCTCAGTAAGACAAACAAACAAAAAACACAAACCAAAACAAACTGTAGTGTCTTCAAGTCTTTCCAAATGGCAAATCTCAAACACAGCAAGTGTTTTACAGTCAAATAAATGTTTGTCCATCGTGTGTGTCACTGGGTTTCTACTACTCTGGGCTTTTGGGAACAATTAAGGAGTGTCCAGCAGGCATCCAAAAATCATTTAAAAGCAAAACTGGTAATGCTTTGTTCTAATTGGCCACCCCAGTTCACCAAGACCATCATTTGGGGCACTGATCCCTGGTCAGTTCTGAACTCTGAGCCAAAGACCAATTCGTGGAGTGCTGCTTGTGCTCTCACCAATGATTTGGCTAATGCTCCAGGAAGACGTCAAAGTTGGTTGCATGTTAAAATAAATTAAAATCTTCCTCCTCTCTAATATAACTAGAAAAAGGTACCAGCTGTTCTCCAAGAGAGTAGAGATACAACCAGACTTTAATTTCTAACAAGCACCCCCAGCCCTGAGGAAGTCAATCCATCCTCAGGTATTATTTATGTCATGCCTAAGCATGCCTAAGTTTTCCTTACTCAACATGCTCAATAT
>NW_026068219.1:827898-829149 GCF_014885135.2 Alexandromys fortis
TATATATATCTATCCTTGGAATAAAATGCTGTCTGTTCAGCATAGCCTTTTCATTTGGCCAAGTGATTATATGTAGGTTTGAAGCTGATTTTCCACCTTGACTTTTTCCAGAAATTCTTTCCATCATTTCATAGCACTTGTTGCTGTGATTTCACATTATGTGACTATGTTATTATACTTATTTTTCTTAACATGGACACAATTGTTATTCTTCCTCAACTTTGAGATCAAATATGAACAACCTTATTGCTTATAAAACCATCTATTCTGACTCATATATTTATTAGTTCCCTTAAATTGTATATAAATTATTCTGCTTTATCAATAGAGACTCAAGAGCCAGATAGGTAAAAACCTATTACCTCAGAGAGGCAGAGAAAGCAATGTGTTGACCATCCTCCTACAATGTCATCCTGTAAAGAGACTGTTCATTCATTCCTGGCCACACAGAGCCCAAATAACCACTCAAACATTATTAATTAAAACATTGCTTGACAAATCACTTAGGTATATTGCTAGATAGCTCTTATATCTTAAATTAATCCGTTCTATTAATCTGTGTATCACCACAAGGTTATGGCCTACTGGTAAGGTTCTGGCAGGCTCCCGCAGGTATCTTTCTCCTTCAGTGGCTACATTAACTTAACTCTGCCTACTTTCTCTTCTATCTCTGCTCGGAATTCCCACTTTATTTTATTCTACTCTGTCTGTAGGCCAAAGGAGCTTTATTCATTAAACATTGGTTGTGGCGGTTTGGATTAATGAAGACCAATAGTAATAGGTATCTGAACAAGTTTAATGACAAAACCAGACTCACGAAACCAAGGATCCAGCAGGGTACTCGGAGCAGGAAGGAAGGGGCGCGCAGAAGCTGAGCGCCAAATTTATCCATAAACATTCGCCCGAGGCGGGCCCGCCCAAGGGGCGGGCTTATCCCTACATCTCCCCCTTTTTGTCTAAATAAGACAGAACTAAACCAAATACAACTATAAACAATAATAACAAATAATAGATATAACAAACAATATTGTGAACAAAAGCTGTACCAGACATTCTATTTCAAGGAGTCTAAATAAATGTAGAGAGTAATTACAATTATATAATCTTCAACTCCGTCAAAGATCTGAGAAGGGAATAAATATTACTTAACAAATGAGAGATATCCAAAATGTGCCATAAATGACAGAGACAACAGACTACCTGGGCAATCACCCAAATTCTCGTTCGCAATGTTGAGTCAACCAACTTTGG
>NW_026068219.1:831794-844083 GCF_014885135.2 Alexandromys fortis
GCCCATGTTCCCAAATATTGTTTATAAATGTTCTTTTACATTTAAAGGGGGATATGATATAGATATGAATAATTTTCATTGGTATGGATTTTATGGTCAACTTTGTTATATGTATATGTATTTTTGATCTTGATTAAGGTATTGTGATTGTGTAGTTCATTTAAAAATGTAATGTATAATTAGGAAATATAGGTTGTTAATGGATAATCATTGCTAATAGTTAAACTTGTAGTCATGTTAATTAAATTTTCTAGATATATAGAGATATATTTCAATTAGATAGGCATTCTTCATATCTCTCAAAGACTGAAGAATATGGCATTTAAAATATTTTAATAACTTACGGCTTTTCATGACAAGGAGACACGTCTGCTCCTGGCAGCCCCAGCTACTTCAAGAGGAAGATGGGCATCAAAGAGGATCCTTATGAAGTTTGATAGCCATTTGGGCAAGAAACTGCTCTTGCCTGGACTGTTGCATAAACTGGACACAGAACCCACAGAAAGAGGAGTGCTAAACTTGCCTAAAGGTGAGATGGTCTTTTGGGGTTCCTGATTCATGAAAGAGTCTACGAGACATTCTACAGAACACAGCATAAAGTGTTCTGAACTGTCTTTGAAATTTCCTGCTTCATGGAAATGTCTCTGGATATGGAAATGTCATCCATGGGCCTGTAGGCCGAAAATGGATGCCCTAACAGTACAGAAGAACTTTGGGTGACTGTCCAGGCAGCGAGATGTCTCTGTCATTTGTAGAGTTTTGGATTTCTTGTTTACTTAAGTATTATTATATCCTTCTGGAGTCTTTGATGGAGTTGAAGAATAAATAGTTATAGTTTTCCTTAGTTATAATAAGAGATAAAATAGATATAAATATTGTAACTTCAATTCTTACTTGATAACTGTTTTGTTATATGTAATTTTACTATGTTAAAGTTAAAGCCTTTCTTTTTTTTTGTTTAAACAGAAAAAGGGGAAATGATGGAGGTGGGTCTTGTATCTTATCTGTTGCTTTCATTGGTTAATAATAAAGAAACTGCCTCGGCCCTCATAGGACAGAAAATTAGGTAGGTGGAGTATACAGAAGAGAATGCTGGGAGAAAGAAAGCTGAGTCAAGGAGTCGCCATGGTTCTCCCACTCCAGACAGAGGCAGGTTAAGATCCTCCCTGGTAAGCCAGCTCGTGGGCTACACAGAATATTAGAAATGGGTTAGAACAATATGTAAGAGCCAGCCAATAAGAAGCTGGAACTAGCCGGGCCAGGCGTGTTTAATAGAATACAGTTTCCATGTAATTATTTCGGGCATAAGCTAGCCATGCGGGTGGCCAGGTGCGGGGGATGCAGCCCTGCCGCTGCTTATAATTCAACAATTGGTAACAAAACACTTTCACAGCATACAGAGTGTAATCCCACACCATCTTCCCAGAATGAGAACCATCCTATACCGCTGTCTAAAACAAAATCTCCTCCAATCAGATGTTCCTCCTTTCTACTTCCTGTGCCTCACTTGCTGACCTCCTGATTTCTCCTCCTTCTCTATGATTACTTCCAGGTAACTGAATGCTTGTTCTACCTCTCAATCTATGATTGATTTTATTTAAAAATACAATCTCAGGGTTCACAGTGTAATCAAATATCCCACAGTATTCTTCAATTAGGATAAGGGCATTTCTTGTTGTTTGTGTATTTTTTCATAATCTTTATTTTCTTATTTCCTTTATATGTTTATTTATATAATGAAATAAATGGTCCCATCTTCCTTCCTTCCTTCCTTCCTTCTAAGCCTTTCCCAGCTTATGTTCATCTTACAGTCACCAGAATCAAGTGAATAGTAGTATATTCCTTCACTCCAGTACAGTGGTTCTCAACCTTCCTAACATTGTGACCCTGTAAAACATTTCCTCATACCACATGTTGTAGTGATTCCAACCATAAATTAATTAATTATCTCATTTTACATCCTGATTACAGTTTCCCCTCCCATCTGTCCTCCCAGTCCTTCCCTCCATCTCCCCTCTGCCTCCCCCAAGCCCCATCCACTATCCACTCTTTTTCTGTTTCCATTCAGAAAAGAGCAGACCTCCCATGGATATCTGCAAAACTTGTCATATCAAACTGTAATACGACTAAGTACCTTGCCTTATCAAAGGTTGGGTAAGGCAACCCAGTATGAAGAATAGGGTCCCGAAATCCAGGAAAGAATTCAGAGACAGCCTCTTCTCCCACTATTAGGAGTCCTACAAGAAGACAAGCTATGCAACTAACAAATATATGCATAGGGCCTAGATTAGGACCATGCAGGCTCCCAGATTGTCAGTTCAGTCTCTGTGAGTTTATATGAGCCCAGATTAGCTAATTCTGTGGGTCTTCTTGTTATATCCTTGACCACTGTAACTACTACAATTCTTCCTCTCTCTAACAGGGTTCCCTCAACTTGACCTACTGTTGGACTGTGGGTTTCTGCCTCTCTGGTGTCCAGTCAAGTTTGATTCTATCCCATGTCTCTGGGCCATCCATCATTTGGGTCCTAGTGCTCCAGGCAGTGTCAGGGGTGGGCTCACTCTTGAGAGATGGGTCTGATATGAACCAGTCATTGATTGGTCATTCCCACAATCTCTGTACCACCCTTACCCTAGAACAACCCTAGAATAATCAGGATAGATTATAAGTTAAAGGTTATATGGTTGGGTGGTGTCCCAAATCCACTGGAACTGGATATTTCATAGACATTCTTTCTTTACTTTCCTATATAGGTGAGCTAAATTATTTTGGTGCAATTATAATTATAGTTAAGTAATAGTTATTTTTTGCTATTAAATAATTTCAAGTGATGCATTTCTTTTGAAAAGTACTTTTCTTTCATTTTTCAGTTTTAAATTTTATTTTCCAAGTTTTGTTGTTTTTCTGTTTGTTTGAGATTGGACTTTGTATAGCCCAGGCTGGCCTCAAACTTACTGTGTAGCTAAGGAGAGCCTTGAGAACCTGATCCTACTGCCTCTGATATTTGACTGCTAGTATTGCAAGCATGTTCTACTGCACCCTATAATGACTGCACTTTGTGAGCCAAGTCTGGTGATCTTTGCCTTTATGAACTTCAATCAAGGTAAACACATTATCTATGAGAGGAAGTCTCGTGAATACTCAGTATAGGGGAGCATTAAAAGGAGCACGAAAACACACTATAACAGAAGGTCAACATCTCATGGTCTGGAACATGATCTCTGTGGCTGACAACCTTTCCATGAAGCAGTCCAGGATGGGCTTTCTCTCATCAGTCACTTGTGGGGCACAAAGGGAAAACTATTCCGCTCCATTTCATAGATTGAGAGCCCCTGAGATCAAGAGTTAAATGAAGAGCACAGCAGAAAATCTGTCCTCTTGCTGATGTCTTAAACAGCATCGGTTGGGAGGATAGATCCATGAATGTGTGAGGTGGAAACTCATTATTACTGAGACAAAAGGTTGGAAATGATCTTAATCTAGAGAAAAGAATGAAAATATTTTTGTCCGTTGGCATATTAAAACTCTATATATTTGAAGAAAGGGAAAAGCAATAAACATGAGGTTATAACCAAAGTATATACCTTATGAGATGTAATTTATAGTGAATAAACAAAAGTATTTTAATTATTTATGGAGAGTTGAATAATCAGACTCAAGTGTGGACCATGTCAAAGGATGCTTTGTGAAGAGCCAAGCTTGCTGCTTGACAAACATGCAAAAATTACTAATGTTGGTGAAATGTCATTATTCTCTATTTCCTTAATTGTCTCTCCTCCATTATTATTTCAATTTGGTTTCCTGTTTTGAACAAGCCCCCTTCCAAAATATCATCCCAGATTCTAGTAAGATGGCAAGACTAGAAAGTTCAAAATCAGCCCCAGGTCAGGGCACTGAGCATGCATCTGCAGTACTCTCTCTGAAGGGACACCATCTCAGAAGGCATTGAGAAGCAGAAAGGGCACAGAAGAAAGAAGATGTTTATTCCTTATTGCCACACTCTCAAGCCCTCTTATCCAACTGGGTTACATGTTCTGTTCAATGAGTCAGACAATACCATCTCCCAGGATTCATCCTACCCCTTACTAACTCTGTAGCATTTTGGTAAATAGGTATGTAGTCCACTTCCTCTCAATCTGAAAAGATAATCACAGGAAACTGAAATTTGTAATTCTACCTGGCAATTAAAGAACTGTAAACATGATTCCCAGGTAGGTCATGTCTTAGGCTCAGAGATTGGGGTACATTTCTCGGAGTGTATACATGGACTACTTGATGCAGTGATACTCAAGCTGTGTGAGTGCTGAGAGCATTTGGATATTGTGTTACTACTCCCAAAAAGAGTTATTTCTGAAAACATAGAAATAGCTGAATAATAATTCTTTAGAATTCAGCAGAACAGAAACAATCAAGCATGAGCTGTCCTATCCTTGTACATCTCAGTTGTACTCTTCAATAAAAGGTTTTTGTTGTTATGTGATCAGCAATGTGCATGCTTCTAAGAAAAGCAAACCTGCTACTAGGAATAAATATATTGGACAAATATTAGATACCTTGATATTATTATTTTCTCCCAAAGTTGCTTTTATGACTCATCATGTATCTTAATGATACATAAAAACATTTAAATTAGGCTAGATGATGTCCATGTTATTTTTGATATAAATATTTCTATGAAGTCAAAGTATGGAAATGAATGGCAAACTGTTTTAAATAGGAATTTTCTTGATAAAAATAGAAATATGCATATGGGGCTGGAGGTGGAGCTTGGTGGTGTAGTGACTACTTTGTATGTACAAGGCACTGAGTTTGATCCCCAACATGATGCATGTACACACACGGGGGGGGGGGGATAGATAGACATATCAGGTATAACAGCTAACATTTTGAAAACAGATTCAGTTCCTTGTTTTAATAGTTTGAAGTTTCAGTGTATGAACACTTTATGCAATTATCCTATCCATCATCTCAAACATTTATCATTTATTAGTGTTAGAAACATTCAAAATTTTGTCTACTAGCTTGCTGAAATATGCAATCAATTGCTGCCAACCATGTAATGCTACTCTGCTCTAGAGAGTTGTAAACTACTTCACCTTTCATATACCTTGGAATCCTTGACAAAAGAGGTTGAATGGGAGAACTTAAGTGTCCCAACACACCACCAGTACTCTGCTAAAGTATACACAATGGTCCCTGATCATAGCCATGGTAACGAGAATTTGCTGCCAACCTCTCAAATAACATTTGGAATCCCTCCTGCCTCAGTCTCTTTGGGCTGAAATATATGTAGACATTTCATACTGCCAAAGGTATGTAATTTATGTCACCCCCTCCTCTGTATTTTATGTTGCTTGCCTAGACCTCATACTATTCTCTATGCTAGCCAGTACAACAGGAGTAAAGGTTTCCAGTAGTGTGGGGCTAAAAGCTGTGCCAGGTGCCCAAATTTTTTTCCAAACCAGTGATTTCAACTTCAACGGCAGGTAAGGCAAGATTCTGTTAGATGAAGACAGCTGAGGGTTTCTTGAAGCCTCATAGATATCTAACAAATCTCACTTGATATTTCTGTCTTTCTCCTGATGGCTAGAGATTTGCTCCAGGTTCACAAAGCCCACTACTTGAGAAATGAAGAGGCTGGTTGATGGAGTCTTAAATGTCCTGTCATACCGTCTATAGTACGTGGGATGTTTCCTTGCTTTATAAATGCATAACTTAAATTGCATCTTCCATGAACACAGGCAGGCAATTCTTAAGTGTCTTACTTAAAATCTTCAATGCTCATCAATATTCAGAAGACAAGAAAAAATGTCAGTAAGTATAACTATGAAGTGTGAAATTTCACTAGATTTGTGAAGGTTTTAAAAATGTGTAGCTCAATTAAAAACAGTAAAATATATAAAAATGATTGGAATGCTAAAATATGAAAGTCATATAGTCCATATCAGAATCATCCAATGAAGAGATAAACAACATATTCTAAGTGTCCTCTTCTTGCCTAAGAAGCAAAGTGAGTTCATAAGTTTTCACTTAGTTATGAGAATTGGGCAACAGAATTTTCTGGCACATGTAGAGCATTCAAGAAAGATTTATTTACTAAATGATGTATGCAGAGGGACCTGGAGGTGACACTGGGAAATGGGGAGCTTGCCTAACATGTTGGAGGTACTAGGGTTGATTTATACCCCTGCAAAAACAAAACAAACTAGCAAAAACCTTTAATCAATGAGCATAGTTAACTGTGTTAAACATGGAAGAGCTAAATCATGTTGGGGTGGGGAGCAGATTCTCGCTGCTGACAGAAGGGCAGGAGCTTGCCTTTCCCTCCAGTTCATGTTCACTTGTGTAGTTCCATTCCCAAGGATAAAATTTTCATTTTCTCACCATCCCACCCTTTTGAGATTATTTGGTTATTTCCTCCTTAGGAAATAAGAATAAAATGTCAGGAAATTACCATTACTTCCCTTTAAACCCTGGAAGAGTCGTGTTTGGCATAGAGCCCACAATATCCATGACTATGGATCCCAGAGTATGAAATAGTAGATACTCCTTAATCTGTCCCCAGTGGAAAGAGAATAGGTAAAACCGGAGAGGGTTGGAAGGATCTAACACCATCACTTCTGTTGTTGGTATATCATGTTGTCAATAAATCTGACCCTGCCCATGATTGACTCTGCACAACACTAAAAGACCATGGGAAGCAAGTATAGAATCTTGTAGCATAGGCTGATGGCCATACAAGATAGTAATGTGCAGTCTTCCTAGAATAGAGAGCAGGCCACACATTCTTGGGCTTTGTACCAAAGAATCTCAAACATACATCCACAGAGCCTCCACACTGTGGAAAGAATAATACTCCTGCCAGTGGAAGATTTCACTAGTGCTGTGTCAACAAGTACTCCTTCGTATCAAGTTTGTCCTCTAAAGAAGAATTTATTCTTTTTAAAGTGAATAGATTTTAAAGATATATCTAAACCTTTCTGTCTTTATACTTCTTTGAATACAAAAGATTTCATACCTTAATCATCATCTTCACCCAGAGACTTCTGTGATTGTGTGGCTCTAAGTGTATGTGTACCATAAGCATTACACTGGTGGATATCAGTCTAGTAATTTTTTGTGTTAATTACAGAGCAAAGAAATTGACTTTCATGCATTTCACATTTGGTAATACAACAGCACATACAGATTAGGTATAGTCAGTGCCAGTTCCCTTTTGTTCAAAAGGTTGTGCAAAACCAGAATTAAAATGCACAAATAAGTGAGATAATTATTCAGACTTTCTCCAATACTGAGGACAGAAATAAGTAATATATGGATTTTTTCAATAACATTATTTATGTGAGATTGCTAACTTGTTGATGACCTTTTAAACCTTTACCTACTTTCATACTAAAATTTCCATCCTATCATTACTATAACACAGTCTAACCTCTTGTAATTATACATCTTTTAAAATTCTAAGGAGTGCTTAGGAGAAAAACAAGTACAAAAGAAAAAAAAAAGAAACAGAGAAATGAGAAGCATTTCACTTAACTTTATGTAACTATTGTTCAAAATTACTGTTAAATTTAGGTTCTACTTGGTTTTCCTTTATTATTAGCAGTTATAAATTCAAAGTTCAAAGTTTTTTTAAGTAGTATAGTGGTCAAATGATATTTATAGGCAGAAAATGGAAGCGAGGTAGAGACAACTGGGCTAGCTAGTGGAGTGTTTTATATTTACACATGATTTAGAATGTTGTAATGAGCTGAAATTCTATTTTTGTGATAGGCTGAGACACAGCTCTTCCTTAGAAATTATTCTCTTAAGTTGGGTTTTCCATAAGTTTACATGCTAGGTCTTAATTTAATTTAACACCATGATCTCTGTGTCATTGTTTAATGCCAGAATGGATGTTAGATATGAACCATGGATATTGGCCAGCCAGTTAACTAAGATATGAAAGCTTCCTTCCTGGGCTAGCTAGGTTAGTTTTACTAAATGCAACAGGTTAGATCACTGTTGCTTAAAACATTTAAATTAATTTTGACATGTTTCTAAAACACTCATAAGTCTCTCTATATATTTATTTATTACATTTATGTCAGTCAGATTTTTAAAGAAAAACATATATACAAATATATGGATACATAAATGTATAAAAACCTACGAAAGGCACAAATATATAACCAGGGTCAGAGTTTATTTTGAAGAGTTGACTCAACAGCTTTGAGACTGGCAAGCCCAATTTTTTTTTAGGAAGGCTGGAAATCAAGGCAGGGCTTTTATGTTACAGTCTTCAAGGAGAAATTTCCCCTTTCCAGAAAGTCTTTCATTTGTTTGCTTGTTTTTGTTTTAACTTTAAAACTTTTAGATTTTATTACTTTGTATGTGTATAAATTCTGGTGTCTGCCCACGAAGACCATAGGAGGGCTTCAGATCACCTAGAGCTGGAGTTATAGATGATTGAAAGCCACTAGATGGATGCTTGGTCCTCTATTTAAAAAAAAAATGTGTTCTTTGTTTCTTTCTTTCTTTGTTTGTTTTCAAGGCAGGGTTTCTCTGTAGCTTTGTAACTTGTCTTGGAATAAGCTCTTGTAGATCAGACTGGCCTTGAACACACAGAGATCTGCCTGCCTCAGCCTCTGGAGTGCTGGGATTTAAGGTGTGTACCACCACCATCTGGCACAATTTGTTGAGCCACTCTCCAGCCCAAGCCTTCATCTCTCAGGGTCAACTTACTGCTGTTTCCTTATTGAATGAGGGTTTCCTGTCCTGGTTTCTGACCTTCCACTGGGTCCCACAGCCATTTATCTCTAAAGAAAATCACACAGAGTTCTACATTAACTATAAACTGATTGATCCATTAGCTCAGGCTTCTTATTAATATTAATATTACAACTTATATTAACCCATTATTTTTATCTATGTTAGCCATATCGCTAGATACCTTTTTTAGCCACGCAATCACATCTTCCTTCTTCTGTGGTTGGGATAAAACTGAGGAGAAATGGGCTTCCTCCTTTCCAGAATTATCCTGTTCTCATTGATGGAGGAAATTTGTTACTGTGGGGCAGGCTTTGAGGTCTCTTTTTTTCAAGCTTCCCTCATTGTGACAGTCAAAGTCTTGTTGATCTGAATGATGTGGCACTCTCATCTACCTGCATGCTGCCATGCTTGCTGACATGATTATAACAGACTGAATCTCTAAAACTGTAAGCAAGCCACCCTCAATTACATGTTTTTTCTGTAAGAGTTGCTGTGGTCATGTTGTCTTTCCATAGCAATAATTAAACCCAAACTAAGACATGAATGTTAATTATATCTAAACATCATCTTCACCACAGCTTTCTAAATATGTTTTACTGTAAACACCAGGCCCCAGCCAGGTTGTGACATAAAACTAGCATACATAATGCATAAATTCTATCACCTACACAATTGAGTCATGTCTCCTTATTGTTCAGATTAACATTTCCTCTCTTCTCTCAATTCCCCTGAAATATTCTTCTCAGGAAGAGAAGAATTTCATGTCCGTGATCACAAGCTGTACTTTCAAGTTCACTTAATCAGATTGTTTTTGTTTGTTTGTTTTCTGCTCAGGAGCTGCTATGGTCTTTTATGTTTTTTTGGTCAGGAATCATCATTAGTTATCTATCACTGTCACTTTTAATGCCATGTTCTATGTTCCTCTTTGGGGTCCCATATATCAGGAAGATAGAACCCTGGTTTCCGTTTTTCACATGCTCCATGATATCTAGAGTAAGTGACAATGGAGGCTGTTGTCTTCCATGTGTGAACTACACTGGAGGTCTTCACTATTACCGGCGTTCATTTCATGCCGCCACTCCTACTACTAAAAATGTCTTACTGTTGTTCAACCTTCACAGGTTCAAAGAGCAAAACTGGCAGAATCTGGAGAAAGTTTTGGGCCCAGAGTAAACCGTAACAAAGATCTGACTTTGCCTGGACCACTTGACCTTGGCATTGAGTTTAGAAAACAATCTTCTCACTGGTTCATGACTAATACCCCTTAGATGGTATTGGATTGTCTAATGAGGTAAGCTTAAACAGGGACATTTTATTCAATAAAAGAGCATCTGAAATATTGATTTCAAAAGACAAAGATTGTGTTTTTAATTTAGTTTCTCTTGGAAGATTTAGTGGCCCTTTTTCAAAGTCTACCTACTCCTCATACATCCCTAGACCAAAGAACAGCTAGGTAAAAATTATTGCCCTATGATATTCTCCCTCTATGGTAGTGGGGCATTTCTAAATTAAAATTATAACTAAAAGTATCTTTAGTTAACTTTCTGGAACACAGTTGGTTTGCTCCTGGGTGAATTGCTACTTCCACCACTGAACCAAGCAGTCATTGGTGGTCTTTATGTGGAAATCTTCCTTCAAAACAACATGGAAAAGGCATAAAATATTTTGCTACTGAGCTTCCCATGATGTGATGTTTAAAAATCCTTTTGCCTACTCCATGCGTCAAACGGTCTACTTAACTTACCATCATGTCTAGAATATTGATCTTCATGGAGTTGTATGCTTTTTCTCTTATAACATTTTCCCTTCCTGTTTTCTTTATAGCTCACATAATCCCCCATATTTTTCCTGTTTTTCCTGACCATTTTTTTATATTGTCAAAGCTCTTACTGAATATCCAAGTACCAAGAAAGAGTATGATAAAAGTCTAAGATTCAAGATTATAATAATCAGCTCAAGGACATCCACCTTTCAAAAGGAAGAACCCAGATAAACCAGTAACAGCCTTCTGGCCCTCATTTGTTCCTATTAACATAAATAAATTAAACTTAGAAAAATAGCTGAGTACTGAAAAAACTGTACTTGTAAACTATCTGTAACATCAAGGCTGCTCTGGTCTAGAACAGAATTGAACAATAAGCAGATAGATGGATGCATTTTCTATTTTTAAAATGTTTTAGAATCATCAAAACTTTATTTTAAATGTCTAATATAATTGTGTCTTGATATAGACTAAAAAATTCTTTCAAAAGAACAGGAAATGAAATTGTCTGCATTAACTAGGACCTTTTATAGAAAGAAGAATTTGTTTCACAGAACTTATTTAACAAGCTCTTCATCAAAGAATGCTTCTGTAATGTCCTGAGTGCTTGATTGTATTGGCAACTTGGCACTTTAAATAGTGGAATTTGTTTCCATAAAAGGATTATTTAATTTTTTTTAGATTCCAAATTGCTTATTCAAGTTCTGGCACAACTAAGTGATGTGACATCTTCTGTAACCAGAAACACTTTATTGATTCTTTATTGACTTTATGTGAAAGGAAAGGTTAGCATTGTAATGTTGAGAAGATATTGTCACTTATTGAATACTTAGTATCCATGTGTGTTTGTGTGTGTGTGCCTACATTTGTGCATGAGATATGTGTCCATATAAATTGAAAGTTTTCAACAGTCCTAATGTATAGGAGTCACTGATTCTCCTAATTATCAGGTGGGTAAAGAAACTCAGCTGGCAAATGTTAGCTGTAGTTCAGTTAGGCTGGCTTCAGGATTCAGATGTCCTTACCTTCAGCACTACTTACCATGCTTGTTATGAGCCCAGCAGTAGTCTACTGTCTGAGAAGAATTTACAAACCTATAATGAATTAGTAATGTGTTGAACTGAATTTAAAATATGTTTGGGTGCAGGCGCCCACAGATGGACCTAGCTACACAGGCGCCTGCAGACAGAGCGAGCGAAGCAGGCCGCAGGCTGCGGCCGGGACCAGTGGGGACTGGTAGGGTGGCAGAGGACACAGGTGGCAGGGACCAGCGTGCAACACTGAGAGCAGATCGCCCCACTCCAATTAAATCAAAGAGGTAGGCCTTTGGTTGGCGAGGGTCCTGGCAAACGGGGAGCTGGGTCCTGTTCCTGAAAACCCTTCTGAGGGGTGAGAGGGTTCTTGGCCCCTGGCAGGAGCCAGGAAACAGAGCGAGGGCAATTAATAAGAGAAGACTCTGGCCAGCAGAGAAACCTGATCTGATTTTAAAAGACCAATTAGATAGCATTGAAAGGAGGAGATGGGCAGGCGCCAAGGCAGAACTTCACCCAATAATCTGAAAAACAACATGAAAACACCAGAACCCAAAGATCTTACAACAGAAGGACTTGAACACCCTAACACAGAAGAAGGGGAAAAAATTGACTTTATGAAAGCAATAGAGTCCCTTAAACAACATGTAAAAAACACCCTTATAGAAATGGATGAGAAATATAACAAAAAGTTTGAAGAATTAAGTAAATACGTACATGAGACCCTGGGAAACCAAGAAAAAAC
>NW_026068219.1:849272-856417 GCF_014885135.2 Alexandromys fortis
GGTGGTGGGGAAGAGACAGAAATCTTTAATAAATAAAAAAAAGGCCTTAAGCCCGTGACAATAAAAAATAAATAAATAAAATATGTTTGGGGGGCTAGAGAGATGGCTCAGTGTTTAGGAGCATTGGCTGTGCTTCCAGAGGTCCTGAGTTCAATTCCCAGCAACCACAGGTGGCTCATAACCATCTGTAATGAGACCTGGTGCTCTCCTCTGGTGTGGTGGCATACGTGGAGGCAAAATGTTGTATAAATAATATATAAATAAATCTTTAAAAATATGTTTGGTAGAGATAAATGAAACAAGAATATAATGAAAAATATAGTAGCAAAATCCCATCGGTAATTTCTCTGGGTCTCTGTCCTATAAAAAGTTCTGGTCACACAGTTGACTTAATGGATACAACATCTAGCCCATGAATAATGATTACTCTCACTGTATAGATGAGTTCTAGACAGCTGCTAAGCCCCTAAGTTTAAATGTAGCACTCAACAGTTTGAGTCTTCTTGGTTCCCACCCTTCTATTGTCTTAAAGGCTTCTGCAGGAAGACCTAAGGTGGAGGATAATTTACTGTGTCAGAACATGATATGAACTAAGTCACCATCATCCCTCCCTACAATGTTGGTAGCAATTTTGGTGGCAGGTGAATCTTAAGAGAATACTCACGAGAGAAAATAATAACATTCACTCCTTTTATCAAATGTTACCTCGGCAGTTTTCCTAACCAAGTCTGAGATTTGGTACGCATTTTGTAATTTTAAAAAGGTCAGGAGACTGAAGATGGGAGGATAAGAAGGATAAAAAGGATAAGAAGGCCCTAATTCACTGACCACTGAGAATGTCACAGTTTTAACTGGTTTCTATGAAAGATAATGCTTGTCTATTTAGAAACTTTATGATCATTCAAAGGACCACTATTTGCAAAATATTTAGAACTGGCCTTGACACACAGTGAGTGTTTGTTAAGTAAATAAATACATTTAGATTATATTTAGTGAATAGACTCAAATCTGTAGGGATAAGCCCGCCCATTGGGGGCGGGCTCGCCACGGTTGAATGTTTACTGTTAAATTGGGTGCCCAGAAGCCGCGCTCCCCTTCCTGCTTCTGGTACTTCGCTGGAACCTTGGTTTCATGAGTCTTGTTTTCATTAAAGTCATGCTAAAACCTACACAATTGTCTACTTTATTCTAAGCCGCCGCTTCATTTTGGCGCGCCAACGTGGGGCACATTTGCCCCGTCCTTTAGCCCCCTGCTCCCACAGCAGGTCCTGGGTGGTTGTGGTTGCCACAAGGCCGGCCCACTCGCCCGCCCGCTCTCCCTAGGCCCATAGTCAGGCCCTAGGCCTTCGGTCACCCCCGCGCCATCCCGCTCACTCGCCCGCCTGCCCTAGGCCCGGCTGGGGCAGCACCGAGGCCACTGCCATGGGTCCCGAGCTGCCCGCAGCTGGTGCTTTGTTCCTCTTGCAGGGCCAGAGGAGTTAGCCCTCCCTCTCTGCCTTGACGTTTGGAGATGAACAGGGAACCCTAACCCTAACCCTAACCCAACCCTAACCCTAACCGTAACCGTAACCCTAACCCTAACCTTAACCCTAACCCTAACCCTAACCCTAACCCTAACTGTAACCCTAACCCTAACCCTAACCCTAACTCTAACCCTAACCCTAACCCTAACTGTAACCCTAACCCTAACTCTAACCCTAACCCTAACACTAAGCCAACACTAACACCTAACCCAACACTAACACCTAACTCTAACCCTAACCCTAAACCTAATCCTAACCCAAACCCTACTCCTAAGCCTAAGCGTAAGCCTAACCCTAAGCCTAACCCTAATCCTAACCCTTAAACTAGCCATGACCCTAACACTAACCCCAACACTAACCCAACCGTAACCCGTAATAATACCCCTAACCCTAAACTTAATTCTAACCCTAACTGTAAACCTAAACCTAACATTGACCCTAACACTATTCCTATCCCTAACCCTAACCCTTACCCTAACCCTATTTCTTACCCTAACCCTTACCCTAACCACTAAACCTAAACATAAGCCTAACCCAAACGCTAACCTAACCCTAACTGTAACCCTAACCCTGAACCAACCCTAACCGCTAACCCAACCCTTACCCTCGAGCCTAACCCTAACCCTAATACTAAACCTAACCCTAATGTAGGGATAAGCCCGCCCATTGGAGTCAGGCTTTCCTGATAAATTGGGTGCACAGAAGCCGCGCTTCCCTTCCTGCTTCTGGTACATGGCTGAAACCTTGGTTTCGTGAGTCTTGTTTTCATTAAAGTTTTGCAAATACCTACACAATTGTCTACATTAATCATAGCCGCCATTTCATTTTGGCGTCCAACGTTCGGGCACATTAACCCCGGCCCTGTAGCCCGCTGCGCCCACAGCAGGTCCTGGGCGGTCAAGGTTTCCCCAGCGCCAGCCTGCTCACTCGCCCGCCTGCTTCAGGCCCGCAGTTGCGCCTGCACCGGCCCGCCCTAGGCCCTCAGTGGCTGTAGCAGCAGCAGCAGCAGCAGCAGCAGCGCACCTCTCGCTCGCCGGCCCGCTCGCTTGCCCGCCCGCACTAGGCCCGGCAGTGGCAGCGCCAAGGCTTCTGCCTTGGGTCCCGAGCTGCCCGCGGCCGGCGCTTTGTTCCTCTCCCAGCGCCAGAGGAGTTAGCCCACTCCCTCTCTGCCTTGACATTTGGAGCTGAACACGGAAGCTTAAATATTTGCGGTTTTACAACACAAACAACAACCACAACAAAAAGGTTTGAAGAAAGAGTTTTCCATTACATGGCAACAAGCTAAGGAGATTGTAAAGAAATGCCCTACTTGCTCTTTCTATAACCAAACGCCACTGCCAGCAGGGGCTAATCCAAAGGGCACCCATAGGGATGAAATCTGGCAGATGGATGTGTTCCTCTTTGCAGAATTTGGCAAATTGAAGTATGCTCACCACACCATTGACACTTATTCAGGCTTTCAGTGGGCAACTGCTTTAAGTTCAGAAAAAGCTGATTCAGTAATCGCTCATTTATTAGAAGTCATGGCTATCATGGGTCTACCTACACAAATAAAGACAGATAATGGTCCTGCTTATGTCACTAGGAAAATGAAACGGTCTTTTGACTATTACAATATCAAGCATGTTACAGGTATACTACAGGTCAAGCAGCCATAGAAAGATCAAATCGAACTATAAAGGATATATTCTGTTGAATAAGCAGAAAGGGGTGGAAAACACCCCCAGAAATAGGCTACATAAGGCTTTGTTAACCTTGAATTTTCTTAACGCTAATGAGAAGGGAACATCGGCTGCAGAGAAAGACATTGGATAATGGAAAAGTCTACTGAACTAAATCAATCAGTTTATTTCAAGGATGTGCTGACCTCGCAATGGAAGCCAGGAGATGTGCTGCGTTGGGGAAGGGGTTTTGCTCTTATCTCCACAGGTGAGGAACAATTGTGGATACCGTCAAAATTAATAAAGGTTCGGTATGAAGAAGAAAAGCCATTTGGAAAAGATAAATAACAATTCATTCACAAGGATGGCGAGCATACTGATGGTAAGGAATACAGATAGGTTGGGGGCAGGGTTCTTTTCTTATCTCCACAGGAAAATACTGACCTTCAAAGAATTTAAGGGACCCTAAATATTTAATTACTGATGGATGGAAAATAGTTACGACCCACTAAGGATCAACAGTAACATTCTATACATTCTGTAAGTATTGACATTTTATATATATATATATATATATATATATATATGTATTTATTGAACACTTTATAAATAGGTAGAGCTGGTTTTGGAGTTGGACTATATGGCTCAGTCCCTCTTCAATTCTAAGCCTGTTGATAAGAGATATCTCAGAGTGTCTGTCTCAGCTCAGGAGCCATGAAATGGGGCAGAATGAGGATAATTATATACTTGATAAACTTTCTTTGCTTTTCCTCATATCTGTGTCTTTCTTTATATGTCAGTATATGTCCTTGTTGTTAATGTTTAAATTTCCCATAACAAGCAACAAATTTTCCTACAGTGATGTTTGAAGTTTCCAGGATGAAGATGGGACCCCCACAACATCAACTCAACCTGTTTTTTTATGACGTCATGAATATTTTTTTCCTCTTTTTTACGCGCTAATATGAGACCTGTTTTTTGGTACCAACTGCACAAGACAATTTCGAATGGTGCACATTTTTGACAACACTCTGGCCGGACCTTCTCAAAGCGCTCAGGGACTAGTTATAATTTTCTTAGATCAAAGGTTAATTTGGGAATTTTACCATCATTTGCTTTCACAGGAGCCCCTAAGGAGAACATCGCCCCCATGTCAGCTTGAAGCAATCTTAGAGGACGAAGTGCCCTCTCCCAACAGAGTTTGCCCTCAGGGTTAGGGACATCTTTTAGTGGTTGGTTGGGGAGATGTTTTATGGAATTAGGGGTATGTTAAAAAAAAAGGGGGAGAGGGAAACTGGTTTGATGGGATGATTGGTATTTGTGAGTTACTGTTTTGAGAAAATTGTATTCGTACTGTTTCCTGCATACTGACATATTGAATATTGAATGTGAGTGTTCCTACCTCTATATTTGTATAAGAGTATGCTTATATTGTATTGATACATCTACCATATCACAATGTACATTTCAACCTCTGATACTATTTATGTAATAACATTGTTTACATTTGATATGTAATGACATTGTTTACAGGTGAAGATCATTGTCTTCATATATTGCACAGTTGTTTATTCTTTTTGTCTTCAAGTTAGATAGTTATTGAGAATTGTATGTTTGTCATGTTTATTTTTAGGTTGATAAGGTATTCTAGATACATAGAGATTATATTTAGTATAATCTTCAGCCTCTTTAAAGAGCTGTAGAAAATGGCCTTTAATCTAACCTAGAATTCTGTGCCGAGACACAATTACTCCTGGCAACGCCACTCTACTCCCGAGAGAACGTTGAGCACTGGGAGCTTGTCTTCTTGGCAGAACTGGCCTTTGGGTTAAGAAAAGCCCATACCTCATCTACTGACAAAGATATGAAACAGGATTGTCTTATCTTGCCAAGACAGGGTAGGGTAATTCTAAGAAAGTTCCTTGCATTTGATAATGGTATGTCAGTTATGTTAGGCCTTAGCCAAAGTTGGTTGACTCAACATTGCGAACGAGAATTTGGGTGATTGCCCAGGTAGTCTGTTGTCTCTGTCATTTATGGCACATTTTGGATGTCTCTCATTTGTTAAGTAATATTTATTCCCTTCTCAGATCTTTGATGGAGTTGAAGATTATATAATTGTAATTACTCTCTACATTATTTAGACTCCTTGAGATAGAATGTCTGGTAAAACTTTTTTCTCAATATTGTTTGTTATATCTATTATTTGTTATTATTGTTTATAGTTGTATTTGGTTTAGTTCTGTCTTATTTATACAAAAAGGGGGAGATGTAGGGATAAGCCTGCCCATTGTGGGCGGGCTGGCATCGGGCGAATGTTTACTGATAAATTGGGTGCGCAGAAGCCAGGGTCCCCTTCCTGCTTCTGGTACTTCGCTGGAACCTTCGTTTCGTGATTCTTGTTTTCATTAAAGTCGTGCTAAAACCTACACAATTGTCTACTTTAATCTAAGCCACTGCTTCACAAATCCTCTCTATTTTTCTCTTGCCCCACACTCCCTGCCCTTTCTTACCCTCATATTCCTCAGATGCATTACTGAGACAGTATCTTTCTCACTATGGATTCTGTTTTAAGTTAGCTGGGAATCAAGGTACATATGTGAGGAGAGACTAGAAAAACACCTGTAAATCTAAATAAAATTCAGTGATAAACCTGATCACCAGGGTATCATAGTGGCTCAAAAGGTAATGAGAACTGTGAGGGCAAAGTTGTCAATATAGAGGTTGGAAGAAAGAACTGAATGAGATTGGACAGATGTGAGTAGATATTGTAAAAAGCATAAATGATGGCATGTAGGTTAGGAAGCTGAAAATATACAGTGAGTCCAAGGATCACCAAGTCCTCAAGCTTCCGCTTTGTAAAGTGTGGTCTCTTATTCTGTTTGATAAAAATGTGCACTAATGGGTCAAAGACATGAATATCTTTTTTTCTCTAAAATCTGTCATGTTCTTTCATCTTAAATGTTGGCCTCTTCCATCACCTGTTAATTTCATTTTCATATCAAAACCAAAATCAACATCTTAGCCCTAGTTTTATTTTCTTAATAGGTACATTTCAGGTTATTTTTTGGATCCTTAGAATTTCTGTTCCATACTCATAGCTGTTTTATAATAAAAATATTATTCAGAACTTAAGGTATTTTATTTGCTATAGAATTTTCTACTTCAGGAGGAAGACATTAGGAAAAAGAATTCCTCTTTATTCTGAAAACATGGTTCACTTTTCCAAAACTCATTCTGGCTACCCTGCCTCCCACAGACACAATAATGGATGTGCTTTAGTTCCTCTGACTTGGCACCATTCATGAAAAGCTATTACAGCTTTTATTGTATTCCACAGAAAAGATAAGGCACTTAATATTGTCTGACTTGTTTTTGCAGCTTATAAAAACTGTAGGAAATGGCAAGCTCTGCAAAGCTCACACCTTCCATCACCAAAGGCAGTGCATGACACTGGAAGTGCCTTTTGCTGTCTTCATTGCAAATCCTGACTCTTCAGTGTAAACTTGCCACTTACAAAAGACTGTTACTGTTATTTCTCTTCCCAGTGCTTTCACTATTCCTCTCTCTCCTTTCCTTCTATTGTTTGAATAAGCCTTTATATTTTGATATTTTGAAAGTTTGCATGGTTCTTCAGAAGAAAAGGCATTGGGCATTTGTAGGGCCCTGGTCTCCCTTATTCCTGGGGTGCATTGGCAGGGACAGTTTGTTATTTGTTAACTAAGCTTCCTGTGTGTTTCCGTGCTATCCCTGCCCCACCTGGTGATTTAGCTGCAGGCAATCTTCTCCATTGTTAATATGGTAATTTCCCACCTTCCTGGGCGGAGAGATCTTTGTGCTGCAGTTAGGTAGAAAAGGGCTTCCCCAAGTCTGAATAAACGGCATTCGCTTGATCTCCTATCGAATGACCCTGGTCTCTGTCTCTTGTGTTCAATCTCCAGGCCCTTGCCCGGACTCGCATT
>NW_026068219.1:859297-916495 GCF_014885135.2 Alexandromys fortis
TGTAGGGCCCTGGTCTCCCTTATTCCTGGGGTGCATTGGCAGGGACAGTTTGTTATTTGTTAACTAAGCTTCCTGTGTGTTTCCGTGCTATCCCTGCCCCACCTGGTGATTTAGCTGCAGGCAATCTTCTCCATTGTTAATATGGTAATTTCCCACCTTCCTGGGCGGAGAGATCTTTGTGCTGCAGTTAGGTAGAAAAGGGCTTCCCCAAGTCTGAATAAACGGCATTCGCTTGATCTCCTATCGAATGACCCTGGTCTCTGTCTCTTGTGTTCAATCTCCAGGCCCTTGCCCGGACTCGCAGCTGGCATTCGGTACAGCTGCGCGCGAACTGTACCGAGGGTGTAACACCAAAACCGGGTGTTACAGGCATTCACCCCTGACTGCAGCATACAGGCTTCTGGGATTCGCTGAACTGATTGTTTTGAGCATCCATACTGACCTTGGCTGTCAAAGAAATGCAGTTGGACTTCGTTGTTCTTGGTCTCTGTCTTCAGTCTGAACTTTAAATATTAATGCTAGTTACTAACTGCAGTCTCTGAAAAACTATTCTGTTCTTCCCAGGCCCTTCCTGGAAACAAATATTATAGCATCCTTGAAGCTAATGGTGGCCGCTAGATGTACTTTTTCACCAGTGGAAATATGGAGGAGTAATGGATGCAGTTTCTGCTGCATGTGTTTGATAAGAAACAGTTTTCTTTGAACTTGCTTTGTTGACTCTGTTCATAAATCAGAGACATGCCTGAGATAACTTCCATCACACCCACAAAGCTATCTTTCATATACAGTGCTTGAAGACCACCAGGATCAGGGAGGCTATTGTAGAAATTTGCATAAACTTTACTCTGTTGTAAGCCTTTGTGCAGTGGCATGTTTTGGGAGTTTTTGTTTCAGTACCTCTGACTGTTATTCTGACTTTTTCCTTTTCTTTCCTTGTTGCTTTACTAGGAGCTAAAAGTTCCATGGATGTAAGAAATAAGAGATATCTGTACTGACCTCTGCTGTAATCATTCAATCAATGTTTAATGACTGCATTTATTTTTTTGGACTATCACTATTCAGTGTAAGCAATGATGCAGAAAAGATAGAGAAAATGGTCTGATGCAATCACTTACTATTCCAGTGCTCAGCAGTCTGAGGTAGTAAAAACAGGTGTTTAAGGACAGACTGGACTACTTAGCAGGAAAGATACTCTCAAAAACAAATGAACAAATAAAAGAACATTCTCTAACTTGGCTTGAGCTTGGTGGTAGAGACCATTTCTAGATAAGTAATAGACTCCAAAGCTAAGTTGGAGCAGCATGATGCACCTCCAGTAGTCAACTTTATCACTAATTCCAGGTTTGGGCAGCCAATCAGACCTAAGAAAGAACCATTATTTTTTTGAATGGTCCTTATAATTGATAGGTTACAAGAAAGAGCATTTATTTAATCAAGTTTTGTAAAGATGTGAGAATCTCTATGGATATAGTGGGAAACAGTAACATTATCCTAAAGGCCGATAGGGATTTTGCTCCTCATCTGTCTTGTATTCATTTAAGAATTTTATTTTTCTGCATCTGTTTTCTAATCTGACCTGTGAATCATTAGAGCTTTTGTTTTTATTATTATTTTTATTTTATCACTTTAAAAAATAGCTATCCAAATTCCCACTTCCTCCCCTTCTACCACTTCCCTCCCATTCCCTCCATATACCCTTTTCTCCATCCCCCTCCAGTCTTAAGAGAGGGCGAAAAACCCTGCCCTGTGGAAAGTCCAAGGCCCTCACTCTTGTTCTTTCTGTGGAGTTGGAAAGAAAACACGAGACACACAGGGGTCCCACGTGGGTGAACTTTAATGGGGCCTGATGACAGGTGAGGGATGGGGGTGAAGAGACAAAAGGAGAAAAGAGGGTGAATTATGACATTCCCCATTTTTTAAAGGGGATCCAGGTGCGTCTGGGAAAAGATGTTCTGCGCATGTGTGGCTTTTGTTGAATTGGGAATTGTAGTCCGATGATCCTTCAGTGCATGTGCGGCCTTTTTGTCTCCAAAAAGGAACAACATTTCACCCTTTTGGTTTTATTAAAAAAAATTGGGGGCAGGCGGAATTGAAGGTCTTAATGGGTAGGGAATGGGGGCGTAGCCCGGTCTCTCATGACTGCTTTCTGCTGGCTTTGGGCGTCAAGGGTTCCAGGGAGTGTCCGATCATTCTGATGATGTTTTGTTGATTATGTTCTGTCCGCTGGCATTTTGAGGTGGCTGATTGAAGAAATTGCGTCTGTCTGGCTCTTGAATAGCTGGGTCATCTTTAAGATGCTGGAAAACAAAAGTCTCATTAGTAGAGAAAAAAATTAAGGGGAGAGGAGGTTTGGGAAATTAAAGGGGAGATTTGGGGGGCTTTAGGAGGTCTGTGATTAAGAATGATAAAAAATTAAATGGTACTTATTCTGTTAATTGAATGGTACTTATTCCGTTAATGATCCGTTTGTGTCTACTTTGTTTAGGTGGCTCGGGCTGGCGTCTTGGAGCTTAAAGAAAATGTCTTAAAAGAAATAGATTTTAACTCTATATTCCTTAACATTTTAGGGGTCACTGCTGCAGTCAGTGACAGACCTGTTATGTCAAGGAACTTTGTTAAGAATTTGCTTACCACCTGAACCTTTGATGATAATTTCTGTAATGACAGATGGATGGTTATTTAGGAATTTAAAGAAGTGGGGGGTGTTAACACAGGAGGATTAAGTGAAGGATGGGACCACTGTTTTCCTTAGACTGGAGTAGAGGGGACTGAACCTGGTGTCCTTTGGAACTTAAGAGAACAAGGTCCTGTCTGAGTTATCATGTATGGAGGATTATCTTGAGCCATGGAGATGAACGGTTTAAGATGTGACAGGTGAATCCAGTGAGGAATTCCCTCAAGCTTGGCAGCTGTGGGAATTAGGATTACTCTGAGGGGACTTTGCCATTTAGGGGAAAGGGATGAGGGACGTTGGCCTGGAGGTGAGAATAATACCTTATCTCCTATTTTAACCGGCAGTGGACATGTGTTAGCACATGGTTGAGGTAGTGAGTGATCTGTGAAGTCCCACAGTAGCGAGCATAGGTGGAAAAGGAGGGGAGTGAGCAGGTGATCAGGAAGGGGAGAGGTTCCCGATGAGAGGCCGGGGGTTAAAACCAGCTGCCCATACATGAGTTCAAAGGGTGAAATGAAAAGGGGGCCCTTTGGGAGAGCCCGAAGCCTGAGAAGGGCTCTTACCTAGTTGAGGTAGAGTTCCTGTGACATTTTAATGAGGGCTTCCTTTAAAGAGCTGTTAGTTCGTTCTACCTTACCTGAAGACTGAGGGTGGTACGGTATGTGGAAATTTCAGGGGATTCCAAATGCCCTAGACAGATTTTGAGAAATCTGGGAAGTAAACTCTGGGCCGTTATCTTTTGGCAGATTTGACAGGAGGCTGTGGTAGCTTTTAGGAACCTGATATCCTCAGGTGTGGGGGTTTTAAGTGAATAACAACTGGGGAGTGGTGATTAGTGACGGCAGGAGCCCAGAAAGGCTTTGGAAGATCGAGGGGGAGGTGTAAGGCGGGAGGGGGATAGGGAGGAGTCCGAAGAAGCTTCTGGCTGCCTGTGTGACCTGCGGTGGGGGGAATGGGAAGAAGCTTCCAGCTGACTGCGTAATATGCTCTGGGAGAAATGGGGTGAAGCTGAGTCGGAGGGACTAGGTGAGGCCCTTGTAGATCTGGAATGGGACTTTCTTTGGGACCTAGAAGGAGAACAGTTAGGTGACCTGGAAGAATATTTACGTGGGACTATGTCAGAGGGGCTAGGCGAGGCCCTTGCAGATCTGGAAGGGGACTTTCTTGGTTAACTAGAAGGAGACCAGTTAGGTGACCTGGAAGAATAATTATGCAGGACTCTGTTGGAGGGGCTAGGCTAGGCCCTTGCAGATCTGGAACGGGACTTTTTTGGGGACCTAGAAGGAGAACAGTTAGGTGAGTCCTTCCTGTGCCTAGAAGAAACCTTGGAGGAAAGGGGAATGGGTGAGCTGTCGCTCGACCAGACAGAGAGAGAGGGGGTGGCCCCTTGAGGCCAGGGTTGTGGAGGTTCGTCCGCGGGGTCCATGGCAGGAGCAGAGGGTTCCTGGAGGGACGGCATTACTAAGAACATGTGGGCAGGTGAACAGTGAGAAGCAGCGGAGGGGTCAGTTTTAAGGGCCATGTAAAAGAATACCATAATGTACATCATTTCTTTCCACTTAGCGGAACGATGGCAGAAGTTAGTTAGCTCCCATAAAATATCGGGGTCAAAGGAGCCATGAGGAGGTCATTTAAAGTTTCCCTGTAAATTGTATTTTGGCCACGTCTTTGAGTAAAGACGGATGAGTGTAGATAACTTAATGGAAGGAATTAGGGCGTGAGGTTGAAGAGCCTCCAGAAGTTGTCCTAGGGGAGATGATGGGGTAACTGTTTTTTAAGGCTTAGCACCCATGGCTAGAACCGTGAAAATATCCACAGGAGGCACCAGAAGATGCTACAAACACTGGCAACTCTGGACACAAGCGTCCGAGTGACCAGAGGGCAGTTTTATAGCCTGACTGAACTGATCCTAGCCTCTGACGGGACACCAAATCCCGGGTAGGAGGGAACAGTTAGGCCTGAAGGCTGCCCGTTGCAGCCGAGGTGCTCAAACCGTAATGAGCCCATAGGTAAAGAGGACAGAAAAAGATCAGAAAGAAGAGGTGAGAACTGGAAGCTCTGAGCTTCCAGGCATAGATAAAAACAGGTCTAGCCAAGAGTGGAAGGCCGGGGGGTGAGGGTGGAAGGCCAGGGGCTTAGCATCCATACCCAGGGCAAGCCATAGAAACCCGGGAGCCAACCAGCCATCTTTGGGTGAGAGGAGATGGTAAGCCAACTCAGGTAAACTCATGAATCAGCCGCTGTTGGTCGCAGAGGGCTGTGCGGTCAGAGAAGTGGAACACTTGGGGGCGGTCGCAGGTTGTAGGTTCTGACCTTGTCCCGGGAGGCCCCGGGCTCCCTGAGGCACCAAAAACTGAAGCTGCGGCCTCAGGTGAAGATATTGGGAGGAAAGGTCCCCGAACAGACGGCACCAATCTTGTTCTTTCTGCAGGGTTGGAGAGAAAACACGAGACACACGATGGTCCCACATGGGTGAACTTTAATGGGGGGTTGATGACAGGTGAGGGACGGGGATGAAGAGACAAAAGGAGAAAAGAGGGTGAATTATGGCGTCCCCAGTTTTTTAAAGGGGATCCAGGTGCGGCTGGGAAAAGATGTACTGCGCATGCGTGGCTTTTGTTGAATTGGGAATTGTAGTTCGATGAGGTGCTATGGCTTCTGGGAATTGTAGTCTGATGATCCTTCTGCGCATGTGTGGCCTTTTTTCTCCAAAAAGGAACAACACTCACCACTACATCTAGGTTGAGCAAGGTATACATTCAAAGAGAATAGGATCCCCAAAAGCCAGTACATCCAGTAGAGACAAATCCCAGTGCCATTGTCATTGGCCCCTCAGTCCGCCCCAACTGTCAATTACATTCAGAGGGACTAGTTTGATCCCATGCTCCTTCATTCCCAGTTCAGTTGGAGTTGGTGAGCTCCCATTACCTCAGGCACATTGTCTCAGTGGGTGAACCCCTAATGGTCTTCTTTGCTCATACTCTCCCTCCTTCTACTCTTCAACTGGACCTTGGGAGCTCAGTCCAGTGCTCTGATGTGGATCTCTGCTTCTGTTTCCATCTGTTGTTGGTCAAAGGTTCTATGGTGATATCTACAATAATCATCAGTCTGACTACAGGGCAAGGCCAGTTCAGGCACCCTCTCCTCTATTACTTAGGGTCTTAGCTGGGGTCATCCTTGTGGATTCCTGGGAATTTTTATAGAACCAGGTTTCTTGCTAATCCAAAAATGCCCCCCTCAATCATATCTCTTTCATTGCTCTCATATCTGTCCTTCCTCCATTTCAATTATCCCATTCCTTTAAGCTCTCTCCAGCCCTCCACTTCTCCCCTCCTCTTTTCATTCTGTAGGTCCATATTTACATGGTGTGACAGCCAAGTTCTCTGGCCATGACTAGTGTCCAGAGCAGTCACATAACCTTCCAGATAGGCTGTCACTACCTAACTAAAGGTTGGGATGTTGTTTTGCCCCCTTCTTTGTAATTTGGAGGATGTCTGATAGAGATGCTAATTCAAGCCTGCCTGACAGCCAGCACATACAGAGCACATAAGTAATTGTGGACCTGACTAAAAGCCTGGTTACCTAGGAGACAGAATGCTGCATTTACCCTTCAGTTTATGTTTTGGTATAAAAGCTGTTTGGACAGTAAAGTGAAGAGAATTCTTCAGCATGTGAACTCAGGATATCGTGAGGGACCATGGAGAATCTCCCTCCCCATAAAGCCATGTGAATTGTGTCTTTATTCCTGTACCTCCATGCTGGTCCAGAGAGAGATAGTTTATGTTGGGGTCTGGCTCAGAGAAAAATAATTTATGGTCCGGGCTAATACCGGACCCTGACACCCTTCTTCCCTTCCTTCTCCCCTGCCCCATGATTCCAAATTAGACCTGTGAGTTCCAAACATGCACATTTTAACTATTAAATTACATATCAAAATGCATATGTACATACCTTTTAACTAGCACTCTCTTTTGTTCAGAGGTAAATAAACACACACACACACACACACACATGTAAGGGGAGAGAGAAAGAGAGAGAGAGAAGGAAGGAGAAAGGGAGGGAGGAAGTTTGTGTTTAGAATGCATTCTCAAAGGAAATAGTTTTTGTTCTATATTTCTGGACCAAAGTAACTCAATATTCTGCCAGTAGCATTGATGAGTTAGGAATTCAGTCACACTTGAGATAGGTTCACAATAAAATTCTTATTTCTGAGATACTGTGAAATGAGAAGCAGAAGAAAAAAACATATGGTGAAGTTTTAATTAATGGTACTGTGGGGAACTATGCTTCATAGCATTTTATTCAAAGAGCATTTATACCTCTAAGAATAAAATTGTTTCTACATTTCTACTTTAAATGAATAAATTCCTACATTGTAAAAATCAAAATAAAACCTATAAACACCTATGTATATAGGAGAGAGAGACAAAAAGAGGAATAGAGAGAAGGAAAGGAGAGAGAGGTGGAGAGATGGAGCATCATTCTGGTACCAACATCATACTCACATTTGAAAATTATACATTTGTCTATTCTGGAAATTTGAATAAGATATGAAGATTTATGCAAGATCAATTCTGCTACTCTTTTTTTCTCTTTAATAATTTATTTTTACTGTAACTATTTTCACTAAACACTAGCTCCTGACTGTCTATCCACATTGTTGTTGAGAGCTCAGCTACACACTACATGTAGCTTTGTATCTTTAAAAGCTAAAGTGGCATCACTGTGAACACATCTTGTTGAATTCTTCTCCATATCATTGGCTTAGGTTATTAACCCCAGAGTAAGTGCTCTTCTACTTCAATATTGGTCTGATAATCAGTTGTCATTCAAGGTGATTCTATTAGCTGAATCCATGTGAATCTTGGCCTCCAATGTGACTGTCAGGTAATACATCACCAGCCTTTGGTAGGTACCACAGTGATATGATATCAAATAGTTTTTCTTTGTTCTAGTAAATTTGTAAGAATGAATATTAAAATTATTTTGTTTTTTCCTGATCTAGTTCATTGGTATTACATTGTGATGTCTACTAAAAAAATATGAGATTTTGTTTATTGTTGCTCATTCTTTCTCAAAAAGAGAAAAGGCTTTTCCCCACACTTGTGTTCTAAGTACTTAGAAAACTGCCTCACACACAACTAAAACTTAAAAAATACATGCTGAGTGAATGAATGTTATAGATCACAGGCTTCAATGCTCTTTTTTATTTTTATGGGTGCAAAATAGTTCTTGTGCATGGAGGTCTTGGAGACTGTACTTGGATTAGTTTAAGAGGAGATAGGGAGATTTTTAAGGTTTATTTATTTATTATGTATATAGTGTGTTTCTGCATATATTCCTGCATGCCAGAAGAAGGTATCAGATCTTATTATAGATGGTTGTGAGTCACCAAGGGTCACTGTATATTGAACTCAGGACCTCTAGAAGAACTGCCAGTGCTCTTAACCTCTGAGCCATCTCTCTAGCCTGAGATAGTGTGTTTTTGTGTGATGCTTACACACAAAATACAGTGAATACACACAGTGAATCACTTTCCAGAGAAAAAGTGTCTAGCCAGAATTATCCACCTAGGTTGTCCTCCAAACCATAACCACACAAATAAGAGAAATGTACACATTGGTTTTAAGCCACTGAGTTTGGAAGTGGGTTATAACACAGTAATACTTAACTAGTACATAAAATTGCCGGAAACAAAGACCTGTATTTTGAGATCTGCATTTTGTTTACAGCCTTCTTAAGCTCACAAACTAAGAAAAATATTTACCTCTATCCCCTCTACAGGGTCTAGGAAATCAACCTGGCATCTTATCTCTGCAGAGACCTGCAGGCACCAGGCTCTGGAACCTATTAGAATTTTTCTTTATTAGTCAACAATCACAGACCCTCAGTATTTACTTATCAGCTAGGGATGTCTCCAGACCTGAATTCCAGCAGACCTGAGTTTCCTGACACCTTCCCTTCCCCCAACACCCTTTCCTTCCCCCCTTTGCCCATGTGCTATATAGCAGCTTCTGAGGAAATATTAAACGAAACGGCTTGATCAGAAATCCTGCCTTGCTGTCACATCTTGTGTCTCCTGCCCCTTCATTTCTCTCCCCTAGGTTCTTCATAAACCCCCGTTCATATTCCACTGGCCGGGATAGATGGCCCCCGAATGTGAGGCCTGAGGACACCATGGAGGTGAGAGGAACACAGCTGCACACGGAGGACAGGCCTGTCCACGCACTTGGAGCACGCAGCCAGTGGGCAAAGCACCTGTCCAGCAAGAATCGCCGTGGTAAACCCGACCATGAGACAGATTCGAGGGAATTCAACACTGACAGAAGGTAAAAAAAAAAAAAAAAATTACCATGGGGCAAGAATTTTTGTTTACTCGTGGTCTCAAAGAGTCCCTCAAGACGTGAGAAGTAAGGATATGAATCCGCATAGCTATGCCTGTCAAGCAGGCTGGCTGACCGGCAGAGAGCCTGTGTCAGACAGGCTTGCAAAAAAAGAACTAGTCCCAGAAAACTACAGCTTCAGGACAGTAAAAGGAGGTTAAATATGCTTCTTTTCCATTTTACAATTTTGTTTCTTGGTCAAAAATCTTTAGTTTGTAGGTATATAAATTTATATCCAAGGTAGATTAATTTCAGTACTGTGGTTTTATAGGAAAGATTAAAAATCAAAGATTGTAATAAATTCAAAGGTTCCTTCTCTTTCTCCTGGAAACCATCAATATCCAAAGTTCCTTGGTATGAAGTAGGACCTATATTTCTTTCAACTATGTCAGAATTTTAGCTTGATTGATCATATAAGTAATCACAACTGTTGCAAATTCATGACTACAAAGTCCCTGTCATATCCAGAAGACAGCATTTTGTAGCACTTCTTCCAATTCTTTGGTCTTACATTTTTTCTGCTTCCTTTTCAATGATATTTTCTGAGCCTACATGGTTATAGAGTTAATAATGATATTCCATTTAAGGCTGTCAGAACCTTCTTGACTCAAGTGTCCCTCAATGAAAAGATCTACAAGCTGTTGGCCAAAAGGTCCACATATGGGCCTTTTGATGGAAACTCATCCTATGTAACTTGTAACAGCTTTCTGATCTCAATTTCTCTGCCTTAAAAAGAGAAATGAAGTGAAGTTATCATATCTAAGAAAAAATCAGATGCAAACCAAATGAATATTAAATATAAAATTTTATAATCCCTGATAATTCTACACACACACACACACACACACACACACATGTAGTAATATTTGCAGCGGGGCCGCGTCCCCAACATCCTGGCCGCCTGGCTAGCTTATGCCCGAAATAACAACACACAAACTGTATTCATTTAAACACTGCTTGGCCCATTTCTATCTAGCCTCTTCTCAGCTAACTCTCGCACCTGGACTAGCCCATTTCTAGTAATGTGTATAAGCACCCAAAGGTGCGCTTACCGGGAAGATTTTAGCTTACGTCCATCCTAGGTCGGAGCTGCCTGGGAGAGTGGAGCCTGGCATCTCTGCTCCAGAGAGCAGAGCTTTCGAGTCTGAGCACTTCTTCTTCCTCCCAGCATCCTATTCTGTTTACTCCTCCCACCTATGTTTTAACTTATCAGGGCCAAGCAGTTTCTTTATTGCTTAACCAATGAAATCAACAGATTGATATATGACACTCCCACATCACTTCCCCTTTTTCTGTTTAAACAAAAAAAGAAGGCTTTAACTTTAACGGAGCAAAATTACATATAACAAAACAGTTATCAAATAAAAATTACAATAATCTATATCATAACTAAGGAAAACTATAACTATAGCTAACTATTCTTAACTTCATCAAAGAGTCCAGAAAGATACAATATTACCTAAGCAAACAAGAAANTCTAGAAATGACAGAGACATCTCACTGCCTGGACAGTCACCCAAAGTTCCTCTGTACCGTTGGGGCATCCATCTTCAGCCTAGAGGCCCATAGTTTCCAGCAGACATTTCCACAAAGCAGGAACTTTCAAAGGCAGTCACTATCTGTTTGTCCTGAAGAATGTCTTGCAGACTCTTTTATGAATCAGGAACCCCAAAAGGTCATCTCACCTTTAGGCAAGTTCAGCAGTCCTCTCTCTGCAGGTTCTTTGTGTCCAGTTTATGCAACAGTCCAGGCAAGAGCAGTTTCTTGCCCAAATGGCTATCAAACTCCATAAGGATCCTCTTCCATGCCCATCTTCCTCTTGAAGTAGATTCGTGCTGCCAGGAGCAGAGTGTCTCATTGTCATGAAAAATCCTAAGTTATTAAAACATTTGATAGCATATTCCGTAGTCTTTGAAAGATATGAAGAATGCTGATCTAACTGAAATATATATCTATATATCTAGAAAATCTAACTAACATGACTACAAGCTTTTATTATTAATGATTATCCATTAACAACTTATATACATTACATTTTTAAATGAACTACACAATCACAATACCTTAATAAAGATCAGAAATACATATATATAAATTTCTATCAATAAAGCAAAATCTATACTAATGCAAATTACTCATATCTATATCACATCCCCCTTTAAATGTAAAAGAACGTTTACAAACCATATTTGGTAACATGGGCACAGTTTTTTTCTCTCCAAACTGCTTCCTGCTGAATGGGGGCATTGTTAATTAGGTCTTTCATGCTATAACCTGTGTGCTAGGTTCATCTCAGTCGGCAGTTCGGCAGTTGAGTGAAGTAATTTTCTGAAGGTGTTCACTGCAACCTTTCAGGAGGGCGTGGTCCATCATACCATATTCAAATAGAAACAATGAACAGACTCTCACCCTCTGTGAAAACAAAATAGGAAACTCCTTTCGAAAGCATCATGTCCTTATATCCAAATTTCAAAGTCAGGGCATCAAAATCTCTACGTTGGATTAGTTCAGCAGCATTTATAAACAAATATCTTTTAGCATCTGTTGCTCCTTCCTCAGCATTCAAACAATTCAAAGAGAGCATAATAGCATACAGTATTGGGATTAAAGGCGTGTGCTACCACACCTTGAAGTCACAGAGGTCAATCTCCCTCTGCCTCCCAAGTGTTGGGATTAAAGATATGTAGTACCACACCCAACTACTCTATTTCTTCCTTATTTTTACTTTTAAAAACTTTTTAGCTTGCATATATTTTTAACACACTGTAAATTATTTAATTTTTTTGTCTTTGAATCTCTTTTTACTGTATCTCTCTCTCTTTTTCTGAACACATGAGCCTTTAAATTACTGAGAAATATGAGTAGGATTAAAGCCGTGGCTTTGCCAGCTAGATCCAGTCCATTCCTTAGCTTTCCAGCCTCCTGGCAGATATACAGGCTGTATCCATGTTTACTGCCACAACTCTATGGCATTTCAAGGTCCCTGCCAGCAGAAACACAGGGAATACCAAGGCTTGGCATAGCACTGAGAGTTCTGTCTCCTAAAGATGCTGCATCATCTGTTTCAGAGAATAATTTGGACTTGGAGGTTAATCAGATAAAAGGGGAGCTTGCACTGCTGGTGGGGTGACAGCTTGACAAATACTCAGAGGTAAGAAACTTCATAGCACAGGCCAGAAATAAAATACCATTGGTTTTTGCTGGAGATATGGACAGGTGACAAAGCCACTAGGTTGTATTAAACATTCGTGTCGTTTTACCTAATCAATAGATTATTTCATATTAGCACTTAGGGAGTTCTTGCATTGGATATTGAATATTGGATATACCTGAGCCTTGAGCTCCTAAAATGTGACAAACATTTATGGATCATTGTTGCATTATGCAACAATAGCAAAGAAAATTGTTATTGTCTAGGCTACAGGTGATGAGCATCTAAACTAGACTGCTGATTTTTTAAAGATTTATTTATTTATTATGTATACACTTTCTGCCTCGATGTATGCCCGCATGCCAGAGCAGGGCACCAGATCTCAGTTGTGAGCCACCATGTGGTTGCTGGGAATTGAACTCAAGACCTCTGGAAGAGCAGCCAGTGCTCTTAACCTCTGAGCCATCGCTCCAGGCCCCTGCTGATGTTTTTTTGATTGGCAGGTAAATGTGGTGGGACTGCTAACTATTTGAGAGTCTAAACAAAGGCGATAAATAAGTGTAAATTTCCCAGAATGTCCATTCCATTTGAAAGACAGCTCTTTTGAACCCCAGATGAAAGTAGCTGATCTTCCTTCTGCCCCCATTGCATACCTATATTTCTAATAAGTCTGCTACAGCATAGACAGACATGGTTGTAGTTCATCCATTTGGCTGAGATGTATCCTTTATAATAAGTACTACCCCTTATAAAAATAGGTATCACATTCATGAGTCTGAGAGTTATTTCACCAAATGAACACAATTGGGAGTTCAGAAGAACTTCTAGTTTTCAATTGATACATCAAAAGTTGTATGTAATATGGAGACCTTCACTTGAAATTTAGGAGTGGGAGTAGTAATGTGGTATTGAACCCTTAGCCTAAGGTATTTCCCTATCTCTTGTTAGCATCAGAAATGAGTTTATGTCTGTGACCAACTAGAATATGGCTTGATACAGGAGAAATCCTCCCTCCATGCTTAATTGATCCTGTGTTATAAAATAATAGAAGAGGAAAAGTTTCTCCTCTGCCACGATGAGAACTCCTTTAATATTCATTAATGTCCCAGAAGTTACTGTCATCCATATTTTGCTAGTAGATGAACTGAGACTAAAGAGTTATCAATTTTCACTATGAAAACATCTGGCAGGCCCTAGAGCTCTCACACAGAAATTCCTATAAGCTGTTTTTCTTTGCTCAGTGAGGAATGCCTGTGAGGGACTTCTTGTTTTCTATATAAAGATGATTGGAATAATTGCATGTCAAAGAAAAGATAGCTGATTAAAATGAGCAATGAAATATACTCACCAGGCAAATGCCAGAAATACAAAAATGGGTTGGGAATATGAATGTGATGCTTGCAGTTGAATATAAATGCTGACTGAATAAGATGAGGTCATGAGGGCCTTGTGTTCTGTGCTAACAATCACTCAGTATATAATTACCTTCCAAAACTCTGAAGTCAACACCACAAAATCCAAAAAGCTTCATTGTTTTGTTGCACAAATGTTTTTCAAAAGTCCTCTGTGTGCATTTTCTTGGAAGATTTTTACATGAATAACCATAGAAATGCAAAGATTGATGAGTGGGTGTTGTGGACAGCAAAGCTCATCATCTGCAAATGTGTTGTTTTCCCAGGAACAGTCATGCAACACTGTTAGGTGACTCTTGAGTAACTGGTATTAAACTATACCCAAGCAATACAGTGATGGCAAGAAATGGCTGTAAATATAGGAAAATATGAGCAGCACAAACTTAGGCAAGGCCAGCTTTTAACAGAGAACAGATGCAGTAAGCTAAGATGGTCCTCAGATAGTCCAGACAGAACGTTTTTGTTTTCTCTGAAAGGCCTTGGGCAAATACCTCACCCCCCCAAAATGTGTTTTCTAATTACAGAGCCAGGACTAATAACCCTGTTTCTGGGAGCAATGTGGCCAGGCAGGAGAGTCACATTAGTATTCCCTAAAGGCTGCATGCAATGGTGAATTAAGCCATGGTCCCAAATTCAACATTCTCACAGTGCCATTTTCTGGGAAATGACACTTTAGAATACCCCTGCTACGTTATCCACAGAGCTTGGAGATGCTTAGCTCACCTACAAGGCAAATGTGTGTTCTGCTTCCTCCACTTAAGTGCTTTCAGCTTTTGACATTTGACTTACTTCTTGTGGATTTTCACTGTGCATGGAAAACTCTTTTCTCCATGACTGAATAAGCAAAAGAAAAACCAAACTGTCAAGTTGGGAGCCTAGGCCCCTGCCCCTCCCATCTATCCTAGCCCCTGGGCCTGGTCTGGACTCCAAATCCCAGCAGGCCAGGTTCTGACCCCTCCTTGGGGATGGGGTCAGGACCACTGCCGAGGGTACTTAAGTGATATCCCAAAAGAGAAACATGTGGTCTCCCTTTCTTCCTCCCAGGGGTCGCATTCCTGTGGCTTTCCCTGTTCCCCTTTGGGCCCACCCAAGAGCGCAGATCTCCCATTAAACCTGGATATTTTTTAATTTGGCTTGTTTTGATTTAGCTTGATTGGAATTTTTGTGTTGGCAGGGAGCTCGCATTAAGAAATATTCCTAACACATACCATGAACAAAGCATTGTAGGTCCTCCATGCAAGTGTATCTGCTCATCTGCCCCAAGTAATGTTCCTAGTGCTAGCTGCTGTTTCCTAGTGCCCTTTGTAGATACATCACCTATGCACAGCAGGGACTCCACTAAAAAAGCCAGAACTGGTTCAGGATGAAAACCAATATGAAGTGAGTAAATGCATTTAAGTGAAACAGTACTTACTCACAGTATTTTTTATTTAAGAGTCATTTGTGTTAGGACAAGTAATCTGAAGCAGAGGATTGATTTGATGCCTTAAACAGCTAAATGGCCTCCCCATTCACTATCTGATCATGAACTATACTTGATGAACACCTGTAATTCTACAATTAATGATCATAAATGGAAGAAATACAGTGAGGTGCATGATGTTCCCAGAGTATATATGCTAACACCCTAGCATCCCCATCTTTGAAGGAGACTTAATCTGTAAATAGCAATATTGGATATATAATTATTTAAATAAAATAGGATTAGGTCTCAACCTAGTATGATTGTTGTTTTTATAAAAAGAGAACCAGACATGCAAGAAGGGCATATAACTTGGAGGGGAAAACTGAAGTTTGCTTTTATGAATCAAGGGATACCAGAAACTGTGGAGAGAGGCTAGGAAGAAAAAGATTCTGAGATGAGGGATGTCAAGGTCATATGGCTGAGCTGGCATCTTGATTTTAGACTTAAAACCACTAGGAGACAGAGAGAGGCAAACTTCTGTGAGTTCAAGGTGTGGTGGCATACACCTTTAATCTCAGTACTTGGGAAGCAGAGTCAGGTGGATCTCTGTGAGTTCAGGGACAGCCTGGTCTACAGAGTGAGTTCCAGGAAAAAGATACACAGAGAAACCATGTCTCAAAAGCCAAAAATTAAAAAGAAAAAGAAAAGAAATAGAGGTTAAAATAAAGCCCTATAAAGATGGCTGGATACTGTATGTTATTATGTTCTCTTTGAATTGTTTGAATGCTGATGAAGGAGCAACAGCTGCCAAAAAAAAAAAATATTTGTTTATAAATGCTGCTGAATTAATCCAAGATAAGTATTTTGAAAATACATTGACTTCAAATTTGAAGTCAAAAGATATGTTACTTTGGAGAAAAGGTTTTGCTTTTGTTTCCACAGAAAATGAGAGGCTATGGATTTATTGCAAATTAAGAAAAGTCAGATTTGATCAAGGAAAAACACCTGAGAAATCTTTGGTAGGAACAGATGGCCTAGATGTCTGAGTTCTACATCAAGAACAGATTTAAGACTGTTGCCTGGGATGATCAAGCCTCACAGAATATTCCAGTCATGACTTGATTATAATTCTAAGTTTTCTTTAGGTCCCCATAAGATTATCAGCTCCCCTCAACCAGCAGATAGTAGCTGGGAAAACTACACCCAAGTTCCCAAAAAATGAACTTTGGATATTTTCCTTTGTTTAGAATGTTGTTACATGTTATTATGGCTAATGGTTAGGAGAAAAGCTAAACAAATGATATTAGATTCAGAGTTCTTTTTTTTTTAAGAGAGGGAAGTGCTGTGGGACAATGGTCTATATTCTTTCAATTATATTTTAAATAAATGCTGTTTGGCCAGTAGCCAGGCAGGAAGTATAGGTGGGACAACCAGACAGGAAGTATAGGCAGGTTAATGAGAAGAGGAGAATTCTAAGAAGAAAGTCCTAATCTGTAGTCATGACCCAGCCACAGAAGAAGAGAGATGTGACTGCCTTGCCAAATAAGATACTGAGCCAAGTGGTTAACATAGATAAGAATAATGGGCTAATATATATTATAATAGTTAATAAGAAATCTGAGCTACTAGGCCAATCAGTTTATAACAACAACAGCAACAATGAAAATTAGCAAACAGGGCTTCTAAGCTCATCACTCAAAGTAATGTATATAATAAGCTGTTGTCCATTACTTATAACTTGCACAATGTTGATACAACCTAAGTAGCTCACACAGGATACAATATCAACCACAATACAAGGGAGAGTGGAATGCCAAGATACTTGATGCTTTTGTCTTTGAGAACTTTGAAAGTGGAGAAAATTTTGGAATATCTAAGGCATACACATGTACAGCTTATTGTCACTCTGGTTTTGTTTTGAATTTTGATTAAAACAAAATCATATATATTCATTAAATTTACTTAATAGAAGAGAGGGGTGATGTGAGAGTCCCCTCTGTGTTCTGTGATTAGGTTAAATTAAGATGGAAGAGTTAGCCCATAAGAAGCTAGAGCTAATGGGCCAAGCAATGATTTAAATAATATGGTTTCTATGTGATTATTTCAGTCATGGGTGGCCGGGACAAACAAGCAGCCCTCCTCTAGCAGAAGGGGATGATATAATCCTTAGTACATCTTAAGAAATGTTAACACAAGTCAACCACGTTCATTACACAACCATCACAGGGTGAAGAAAATTGGTTTTTATAAGCCTCAAATGACATCATAGTAGACTTGAAGTGATTATCTAAGTTAGCATCATCCATCCATTTTTCATGTACTTTTACATGTCTGGTATTCTACCCCCTGGGGGAGAATGTGGCCTCTTCTCTAATAGCCTCCTACATGTCTGTATTCATGCTTGAGATTAGTGAGTGAGCTGTATGATGATTTTTTGCTACATAATAAAAGACAAATGGGTGTTCTTCATAACTTTTCATGAAAATAATGGTTTGAATTTTTTATTTTATTTTTACTATGTTTAAAATACTGAGATGCCAAGGACTTTTCTCCTAATGGTCATCATTGTACTTGGCTGTACTAAGTGATTTAGCCTATTTCCCCCTTTCCTTCTACCCTTCCATTCCTTCTCTCCTTCCACCCCCTTCAGAAAGAGGACAGGTTAAATCACAGAAACTGTGGTGAAAATATCTTTGTCCATTATTTTTTATGGGTCTTATACTTTGGCCTTTCTAGTCCTTGCCCTTCTTACTACTTACCTAATTACAACAGTTCTTTGAAATTTCAAAGTAACACAATATAAGGAGTTGTGGATAATTTCTATTAATTTACATGTGTTCATTCATTTATTTTCTCATTTTTCAACATGAAAAGAGTAATTCTTACTCCAAAATATCTCTTATCTTTTTACTTCACAAAAATGAAAAAAAATTATATATATGATTTTCAAATCTCAATATCATTACAAGAAAAGGTAAGGTAAAATGTCCAGTGCTTAGATTGCTGTATTAATGCTAAGGTCTTGGAATAACAGACAGGCAGAGTGCTTGTTTCTCCATAGCCATTAGAATTTATAGATTGTCAGAATTTTTATTTAATATACGTGCAATAAAACAGTACTAACTCCCAATGCCAGTGAATTTCCAGTGAAGTCATTCTCAGACTGATCACTGACTAATACAGGATCCATGAATGAAAGAATAGTGTGTTGCAAATATATTCTCAACTTTGGATTTTTGTTAGCTAATTTGTATGGATTCTTCCAAATAGGAGTTTGCACAAGTCATTCAACTTTATGAAACTCCATGAAGTGAATAATAGAATCCTTTTAAATATCACATAGAAGAGGAACCTGAGACTCTCAAGTCTCACACTTTCAGAACTACAATACACACAGATAATTAAAAACCAGTTTGCTTTGACATTAGACTGTGTGTTTTCTGAAAAGTGTTGAGAGGTGGCTTTTGTGGAAATGCTCTGATCATGAATGTTCTTCATGGATGGATTAATCTGATGCCTTGACTTCAGTATTGGTCAGGGAGACCTAGGTGATGGAATGGGTACCCTGGGGAACATGACTTTTGAGGGAGGGATCTCTCCCCCATCTGCTGCCTTGGTCTTCATTGATGTGGGAGTGATTTCTTATTAATAAAGAAACTGCCTCGGCCCTCATAGGACAGAAAATTAGGTAGGCGGAGTAGACAGAGGAGAATTCTGGGAGAAAGAAGGTTAGAGGAAGAGTCGCCATGGTTCTCCCACTCCAGACAGACGCAGGTTAAGATCCTCCCTGGTAAGCCAGCTCGTGGGCTACACAGAATATTAGAAATGGGTTAGAACAATATGTAAGAGCTAACCAATAAGAAACTGGAACTAGCCGGGCCAGGCAGTGTTTGAAAGAATACAGTTTCCGTGTAATTATTTCTGGGCATAAGCTAGCCATGCGGGCGGCCGGGTGCCGGGGACGCAGCCCTGCCGTTCCTATTTCAACACTTCATCTTTCTGCTTTGGAATTATCATAAAGGTGGTAGCTTCTGTCACACACTGCTGCTGTCATGATGTTCTTTCTTACCTAACCTGAAGCAATGAATCTAGTCTGTCTTGAACAAAACGTTCTAAAGTCATGAGATGTTTTTACTTAAAATTGTTTCTGTATATTATCTGTCACAGCAATAGAAAGTATTAATAAGATATTATGTATTACTAGAATTCCGTTTGGTGTCAGACATGCTACAGAATTTGAAACTCTCTTAAGATTAAAGCAAGAAACGTAGTTAACACTTGTATTAAATGAAACACGTCTCCATATTTTCCCATGTAAGAATGCCAGAATGAAAGGGTCTATCAGAAATCCATCATTCCAGGAAGTGTGTGAAGCACCAAGCTGTTACTGTACACTGTTTTCCAATGGCTTACTGTGAATAGCTTACAGATTTCTTTGCATAGAGCATAGCTGAGATCTCTATAACCTGAAGCTACTGAAGCTACATAGCATACATTTTCCTTTTACCTCATTGCCCACTACTTCAGTCACATTCAATGCTTATCTTCGGATTTTCTATAATGTTTTTATGACAAACCATGTACATTTATTTCTTCTGAAATGCCTTTCTTTCTGTCAACTGACAAGTTCCAAATGTGATGCCCTCGCCTCTCTGCAATTTCCCTTAACTCTCTCTGTTCTGCACATTTCAGTGAGAGATGATCATGGTCCTTGCTTTTAGTTGTTTTATTGCAACTGTCTTTTAGTTCTTTATTACCACAAAAACTTACCAGTAAACTGTAATCCCAAGAAAAAGCTGATTGCAACTGTGTTTCCCCGAATTTCTATCTTTCTCTGTCAATGTGTGCTCACTTTTAGACTTGTATTTTCTCCCTATCTCAGTTCAATAAACCTAATAACTTTTCAAATAAAATTATATTTTCCCTTTATGTTTAGCAAATTCCTATGACTAGACAGTTCATTTCTAACTTATTAATTATAACTCAAAATTTCTTTCATTGGCCAAGAAAACAATCTGTCTTGAGCTTTCTGGGACTCATTTTGATTAAAATACTAACCCCTCTTCACTTAAGAAGGGGGAAGATTGGGGTTCTGACTGTTGCTCAGAGACTGGAACTGGTGGTGTTTAATAACAGCAATGTATGTCATTGTACTCTTACTGGAATTGACCTAATGATATGTGTAACTGCTTATAAATGTTGGGAAAGGTTTGACACACACTATAAAATGTTTGGGTTTAAGAATTTTAGATTTTTATCCCTTTACACTGCCCTAATTTTTGGCAGGCAGCACTTGTAATCTTATGTTGGAGTAGGCATTTAAGAAGGAGACACAACATGGGCCAGACAAAAAGGTGTATACTGGGTTTGGAAGGTGCCCCTTCTTCTTCTTGTCCAGAGATGGAGTTATTGGTGCCCAAATTATATCTTTACTCAAACTATACATAATATCTTTTATTTGAGGAGCTCCTCGCAGTCTTTTCATTAATGATTCACACAAAGCCCAATGACGGGAATATTGTGGAACCCTCCCCTGAATAGCACATCATACAGAGGCCGTACAGTCCAGCTCAACATGGCATGATGCCAGGAGAGGAGAGCCCTCCGCATAGCCTAAGACAGGGAACCCTGCGGTCAAAGACCTGCCTACTTTAGGTCTTGCTAGATACTTTTTATTTGAGGAGCTTCAAGGACGGGCAACTTGTGGCAGGACCTTCCCCAACCTAAGTCAGGGCCCTGGGAACCCGAGGATGGGTAAGGGGGAAAAGACCTGGTCTCCATTCGACCTAAGACAGAGGCCCTCAGTGCAGATGATCATTAAGGCCAAAATAAAAAATAAAATAAATAATAACTATGCTACTCATAAGGCACCACTCTGTTCCCAGGAGAGGTAAATTGCTCCACCACTCGAGAGGAAGGGCTCTCCTTGTCCCAGTCCCTTCTCCTTTAGATCTGACAACATGGTTGAACTCTGACCTGGTGCCCTCCACTTGATAGCTGCCTGACTTTATAAAAGGAAGGGGGATATGTCAGGAGCCATTTCCCCCATAAAGTATTGCAGGGACCATTGTCTTGGGGATGTTTTCAGAGAGCCCCACACCCCAACTGTATTGAGAACTGTTTTTTGGCAGAGCCCACCCCACACCCAACTATCTTGAGAGCTATCTGTTAGCAGAACCTGCCCCACATTCCAACTATCTAGAGAACTAGGTGTGTCAACTCATGACCTCCTGACAGAGGAATCCTGACCTGACAGATCGTAACCTCCTGACCGACGACCTTGTGACCGGCTTGACTATCACTGCAAGATCCCTTCCTGCCCTGGTCATGCCCCTGCCCCCCATCCCAACCCAAATTCCTCATCCAGGGGCTATATAAGCCGCAACCATGACACTAATAAACGGATGTTTTGACAACATCTTTCTTGGCCTCCTTCCTCTCTCTTGCCCATGTCTTTTTCAGATAGTGCCTCTTCGGGACCCTGGAATATCTGACCTGCCAGGTGGGTTACAACCCTAGATTAACAGATCCACCAGGGTGGTTTACATTAAAGGAGCAAGACAACAAGAAATTCATGCAATTTTACAAGGTCCAGGAAAACAAAAAACAATGAACTTTGTGGGTGAATTAAAAAGTGATGCAGGAGTGAGGCTTGTTAGGCCTTGATGATTGTTTCTTAGGATGTGATGAGCCTGAATCAAGAGACACAAGACATACCAGCTCATACTACCTAAACACAGCACTGTCTGCTTTACCTTTCTGTTTTATCTTTTCTAATGAAAAATTTTTCCCACACTGATTTCAAGTCCATATAACTGACTGGGCCACTAGGAGAGTAAAAACAAAACCAGAACAATTTTAGGGAAGGCATGAATACAATCTAGATAAACAGAGTTATGGGTGCCATAACCAGAAAAAGAATCTAATCCAGAAAGGCCAAGTAAATGTGAGTCTGATCTGAGCTGAGGCCTCAGGGCTGGACTTTAAAGTATGATGGTCCCATACAGCAGCAAATGGGACACCACACCGAGATATGTTTCTGTTGGAATACAAGAGCTTGAAAGGCCATCCATATACAGTTCCTGAGCCAAGTCTAGAAATAAACCCTTCTTCCCTTAAGCCTCAGGACAGTATGGGAAGACTTTAGGAAATGAATTCAGAACATCAGTATCTACCTGTTTGAATGTGTTAGATGGAACGCTGTCCATGATAGGCCCTTCTCAATCAGAAATGATCATTGGTACTGGTCCAGACCTACAAAGATAAGTGTAAACACACTCTGTGGTCCATGTTCATAGCCAGTGTGCTTGCATGATAGCCATGGAAATTAATTGTTACTAGGATAACTTCATAATTAAGTTACAAACTACTTAATGGGTGGAACAGGCATGGAGAAGAAACCACTAATTAATTTCTAAACTTAGGATCATGGAGCATTTGGGAATAAAGGATAACACAACGATGATGATGATATTTATTAAGCATGATCATATACAAAGTACTGTGCTGATTGTTCCATGTGACTTTATATGTTGACTGTGACCCTGTGAGTAGGTGTTACTTTCTCGTAATAGTTGAGAAAAATGAAACACAGGAGAGTGAAGTGACCTACCTACACATAGCCAGTGAACCAATGGCATTGTCAGCCAGGTTGTCATACTCCATAAACTCCATCCTTATTTAATTTTTGTACTAAGCTCCTTTCTCTTGGGATCCTTTTGATGAGAGTTAGTGAAAAAAGAACAGACAAACAAATGAAGCAGGATTGAAAACATAAGAACAAAGGGTTGGTTTGAAGATTGAACAACAAAGGAATAAGGATCTGGATTTAACTCCAACTCTAGGGAGTGTGGGGGGAATTAAACAACAGCCTGGTCACCCTTGCTGAAAAAAGCTGCAAAATCAGATTGGGGAAATTATCCAGGGTACAACATGGAGTGATAAAGAAATAAAAAGCATAATGTTTGGAAAATTGGGGAAGAATTCTTCCCTTCACTCACATTAGTGTCATAGAGTCAGCTGTTGAGCGAAGGGAGACAGAAAAGAGATTTGAAGAACAAACAAAGAATTGAATGTTAAAATTTACATTGAGGTATGTATTTAGTCTTCAACAACCTGATGCAAACTCCACCATTCTGCCATTTATTAACAATGCAGTCTCTTCAAAATTTCAGCTTCTTTGACAGAAGCAATCCTAGTACTCAATTTTCCTTTGAAAACTGCTGATGTTTATGTTTGAAAGTTGTCAACTCAGACTCTGTACACAGGGACTTCAATTGCTACTCCCTTGTTCAAGTGGGCTTTCAGACTATAGTTCTATTTTTCTGTTTCCTCTCCAGCATTTTCAGCTCTTCAAAGCTTATGCAAAGCAGGTTGTTGGCAGACAGTGCCATGACTAGAGAAATACTAGCCTCACTTGTATAATATCTTACAATGAAGACAGCAACTATTGGAAAGAGCTGGGCCTGAAAACAAGAAAACTGGAGCTACATGTTATTTGATAAATATTTTTTAAATGAAAACATATATTTTATAATCACACAAAATTTATGTGACACACTTGAATTTGGAAAGACATATGATTCTATAAATATAAAATCTGATAACTTTATTGTGTCATTCTTGTAATGCATTTTCTAACCTGGAGCTTTAGTTTTAACTAGTAGCTCCCTGGTCTGCCCAAACAAAAACCTACACATGTCTTAGGGCTCCATCTAGTGTCTGATGACCAGCAGTACAATGGAATTTAAGGGAACTAGTTTATAAGAGGTCATGTGTGTCTTCAGTGTTAGTATTTCTGTCTCTGCCAGTATCACAGAGCACATATTTCTAAATGACTAGGGGTAAGAAGCCATGTTTTTCTATGCTAAGGCCCACTTTATTTGACTTTTCCTTGTTTTTGTTTTGTTTTTAATTCATTAAAAGATGAGAAATGGTTTGTTAGTTGTAAGATGAACTGTCTTCGATATCCAAAGACTAAGAAGTTGGCTTTTCATTCCTTGTGGGAAGTTGTCAATGACTAGGCAAATTTTACATTTTCTATATCTCGATAAGAAAGTATATACTAGATAGCAACAACTAACAAAACTGAATAAAGGTCCAGGACCTAAAAGTGTGTCCAAATTGTAAGAACAGATCCGTAGAGTTTTTCTGAGAGTGTAGAGTGTGAAGAGACACTATGGAGGCAAAATCAACATTATCATCCTACTTTTTTTTTTTTGTAAACAATATTTCTTACCATTAGGAAATTTGGGCAAATGACACTCTGTTCCTGCGCAATGCAAGCATCATTACTCCTTCCCTTCAGTCCTGAGCTTAAAGGAGACTCATCTTTGAACTGTAAGTTCCTACAGCTCCTACTGAGCTCTGATGCTGGCAGAATGAACATTACAGAAACACCAAGAATACCTAATTAAATAGCAACTTAGGGAACTGTACTCAGTTTCTAGAGTTCTTGTCTAACATGTGCAAAGCTTTATGACTGACCACCAGCCCCTCTTAAAACCAGATTATTTTCCAAAACCATAATCCAGTCATAAGAGAAGTGAGGCAGGAAAAAGGTCAGGAGTTCAAGGTCACCCTTGGCTACATTGTGACTTTGAGGTCAGCTTAGGTTACATATAACTTATTCAGAAGTCATAGTACAATGTTCTTATTATAAATTTTTTGTTTATTTCTAACATGCAAAAAAGATAAACAATATTAATAATAAAGCATAGCATAACAGATATACACACTTTCTTTCTGTCTTTAAATAATCATAGAGATAATTTTCAGTTGAGTATGCCCGATAACTTTGTGGATGGTCTCGGTTTGGTACCTTATACATAAATATGTACATTCATTGACCTTAAAATTATATGTATATACATTATATTGCCATATACTTTAGAAAGGCCATGAATAACTAAACATTTCAGAAGGAGAAAAATACTTTGGTTGTTTTGCGACAAGGTCTCACTAAGCAATCAACACTGGTCCCAAGCTCATGATAATTCTGCTTCAGCTTCCACATCCAGTAAAAAATATTTTTAAATAATTTTTCATTCAACATTTAGAAAGAATTTAAAAATAGTCTTAGATTGCAATTTAATAATAAAACTTTATCAATATTTGATTCATTAAAACCAATATTAATAGTACTAATATTGTGAACAATGACTCCTACTGGGTCAGTACACTTCTTTCTGAAAAGGAGACCACTTTGCATGGCCGACTTTTGTACAGTCACAGCTCCATCTTCCTGACTTTGCTTCTGGACAGCAATTAACATGGCCCCCAGCTAATAATGTCTGGTAAGGAGTTGTGTCTTGGAAGACCATGGAAAGGAGATACCCCTCAGAAATGAGCCAGTCTTTAGCCGCCTGTCTCAGCAGGCCTGGATTAGTGGAAGTCTAAAGTCATACTCTAAGTACCAGGCAGGTAAACCTGGTGTCTTCTCTGCTCTGGAGAGAGAATGCCTTTCAGTTTGGTGCTCCCTAGGAAGTTGAGCCTCCTAGTTGCTGCTTTATAGTGTGTGCCAAGATGGAGTCTTGTCCTAAACCTTACTCTTCTGCCTTATGAGTGCAGGTGTCTCCTAGAGGGACATGGAACACCCTCTTGCACCCCATGAGTCCTCTACTCACTTTTCTGTTGATCCCAAGCCAATCAGAAGATCCGAACATTGTGTTCACTATGGCAGAGAATGTTGAGAGCAACTGAAGCCACAAAAAATGGAAGGTGCCAAGCACTATCTTTCTCCATCCACTTTAAAGCTGAAACAAGCCCTGATATCATTGAAACAGGGCTCTCCTAAAGTGTGGCCAGAGCAGGTACACAAACAGGTAATAGGACCACACAGACAGTGTTGTAGAAGGAGCTGCAGGCAGCATTCCTGCCACTTGGCTCCTGGCCGCCTGGCTAGCTTATGCCCCAAAATAACAACACACAAATTGTATTCTTTTAAACACTGCTTGGCCCATTATATCTAGCCTCTTCTTTGCTAACTCTCACATCTTGACTAACCCATATCTAATGATCTGTGTAGCACCATGAGGTGGTGGCTTACCAGGAAGATTCTAGCATATATCCATCTTGGGCTGGAGCTTCATCATGTCTGCCCCAGAGAGGAGAGGCAGGTGTCTGCCTAACTTCCCTTCTTCCCAGCATTCTGTTCTATTTTCTCCACCCACCTATGTTCTAACCTATCAGGCCAAGCAGTTTCTTTATTAATTAACCTATGAAATTAACAGATTGATATATGACACTCCCACATCACAGTGTCACAAATCTGACTTTAGAAGGTTTATAAGAACAGGGAGAATGTCCCCTGCATCCAGAGGACTACCCAGGTGAAACATGAGTTAATCCCCTGTAACATGCTAAAAACATGAAATGACCTCAGGAACTCCCTACTGGAGGCCCTGTCTATTTTATATAAGCTGTAGCTATTGATGTCAGAGAAGGCAGAAGAGGTGTATAGACAAGGCTTCAACAGCCAGCTGAAACATTTGCAGTATCATATGAAACAAGTGAGGTCAGCTTTTCTCTGCACCAAGGTGACTTTTAATAGATAAATGAGCCCACCCCCGATACATACTGAAAGAAGGGCTAGTGATCTTCTTTTCTTCAATAATCAAAGTCAGTTTCTATAAATTGCCCTCAACTTATTACTAGAATTGGAGTATTAATTCTACACAGGCTAATGAAGTTTAAAATCATTACAGATTTTTGTATTGGAATTATTTCAGCAAAAACACTAGGATTTTTTTCAAATAGAGTGATCCATGCATTTATTATTGCATTTGGGTGACCTTGTTTATTTTCTGCTTTGAGCATTTCTGCTTTGAGCAATACAGCAGACTTTAATTTCTGGACTCAAAATTCAGTCGGCCTTCAAAGGTAACCCTCATTCTACCTCTATATGAAGGGTAGAAGAGAAGCCGGTTCAATGTATGCAATGCCCTTGCTGTCCCCATCCCAATGATGACTAAACCACAGGCGTGTGTTCTCAGATGGCTCTGTGGGAAACCTTCCCTCAGGTACTAGTTCCAAATACAGCCTAGAATTACCACTGTGAGCTACAAACAAAAAGTCACAGCAAGAAATTACACTGCTCTCCTGTGCCTATGCATTGAAGACTAATTCCCACTTTCTCTTCATTCAGGTCAGATTTATTTATATTGAGGTCTTTAATCCACTTGGACTTGAGTTCTGTGCATGGCAATAGATATGGATCTATTTTCATTCTTCTACATGTTGGCATCCAGTTATGCCAGCACCATTTGTTGAAGATACTTTTCCACCCATTGTTTAGTTTTTGTCAAAAATAAGGTATTTATAAGGTGTGGATTAATGTCTAGGTATTCAGTTCGATTCCATTAGTCAACCTCTCTGTTTTTATGCCAATACCAAGCTGAAGCTCTGTAATAGAGCTGGATGTCAGGGATGGTGATGCCTCCAGAAGTTCCTTTATTGTACAGGATTTGTTTTGGCTATCCTGAGTTTTTTTTTGTTTTTCCATATGTAGTTGGCTATTGTTCTTTTAAGGCCTCTGAAGAATTATGTTGGGATTTTGATGGGGATTGTACTTAGTCCATAGATTGCTTTTAGTAGGACTGTCATTTTTACTATGTTGATACTACCTATCTAAGAGCATGGGAGATCTTTCCATTTTCTGGTATGTTCTTCAATTTCTTTCTTAATATGAACAAAGAGGTCAAAATCATGAAGGGTTCAGCCCTGAAATAGTTTACCTGAGCTATTGGGAGCTCACCAACTCCAGATGGACTGGGAAGGAGCAAACAGAACCAAATTAGTCCTTCTGAATGTGTTTGACAGTTGCATGAGTAGGACAGACTGGGGGGCACTGGCAGTGGCACCAGGATTTATTCCTACTGCATGTACTGGCTTTTTGGGAACCTATTCTCTTTGGGTGTATACCTTGCTCAGCCTAGATATAGTAGGAAGGGCATTGGACCTTCCACAAAACAATGTGCCTTACCCTCTCTGAAGGTTGGAGAGGGGTGGGGTGGGAGGGTGTGTGGAAGGAATGGGAGGAGGGTAGAGAGTGGGAACTTTGATTGGTATTTTTAAAAAATCTAATAAATAAAAAAAGATGATCAATAATAAAAAAGAAACTACATTGGAATGTGCTTGCAAGGTATGAAAACTATAGCAAGTAATTAGAACTAATTTCTTCTCATTCTCTTAAGATTTCAACGAATGTTTATGCTTACTTCTTTAAATGAATTACTAGAAAAATGGAGAATCAAACAGAAAATTTAGCTTCAACACAGTGATACTCACAATTTTAATTTTAAAAAATAATTATTTTATATGCTAACCTTAACTTCTAAGAGCTCCTTTCTTTTATTGTTTCTTGAATTCATATTCTATGCAAGATTTCTTAAACATTTAGTATAGTAAAACAACCAACCTTATAAAGACTGGTATATCTGATCATTTAAGGAATTTTTTTCTGAGAAATACATAAAATACATTCCTGAATTAATATAATAAGGATTATGGTAACTTTGCATCACTGTAACAATTGTGTGCAATATTTTTTCAAAGAAATTTATTAATTAATACTAAAAGCACAAGTTTATGAAATATTGAAAAGTATTTTCTAAAACCAATGTCAGGGAAAATAGAACAAGGATGACAATGATTTATGAAGCCAGTTTTAAGGTAAGCTAGTAAATATTTTACTCAATTCATATATAATAATTTGAATGTGAAATAATTTTTGTTAGGATGTGAATCTGATATGTTCCATATAGGTTAATGTTTTGAATATCTAATCCCCAGCTCTAGGTGCTAATTTTGGAGGCTTTTGACCCTTTATGAGGTATGGTCTACAAATGTGGTCTTCTGAAGTCCAGCCTGTTGCTTTCCTGTTCCACAGTAATAGGAACAGTTCCTAACCATGAGTTACTACTATGGCTGCATAGATCCACCATTCCTTCACTTGTGCTTAAGACGCACAGATGAGAAGATGACTAGAATTTGCGAGATCATGATCTCTGTTCTTGGTGTTATATCACACACACACACATACAGGGAAGTTCCCAAATATAAGTATCAGTACCTGATACTCATCATAGAAAAGAGGAATTGTTGATAGACATTTTGAAAGAAAAACAAAGATCATAATACAATATAACACACAAGTTGGAAGATGTGGTAAAGGGTGAAAGAATAAAAATAAGGCAAGTGCTCTCAAAGCACATAATAAAAAAAGGAAAACCTAAGTGCATAATAGACAGTGGTAAAAGATGACATTAGAATTCTGATGGAGGAAGGACATTGGTTAATTATAATAAAGAAACTGCCTTGGCCCATTTTATTGGATAGAAAATTAGGTAGGCGGAGTATACAGAAGAGAATTCTGGGAGAAAGAAGCTGAGTCAGGGAGTTGCCATGGTTCACCCACTCCAGACAGATGCAGGTTAAGATCCTCCCTGGTAAGCCACCTCGTGGGCTACACAGAATATTAGAAATGGGTTAGAACAATATGTAAGAGCTAGCCAATAAGAAACTGGAACTAGCCGGGCCAGGCAGTGTTTAAAAAGATAGTTTCCATGTAATTATTTTGGGCATAAGCTAGCCATGCGGGCGGCCGGGTGCCAGGGACGCAGCCCTCCTGCCGCTCCTATTTCAACAGAGTGGTGCCCAACGTGCTAATGAGCTCCACATAAAACCTGAGAGGGCTTAAAAAGAAGAGAGAGAGAATTTAAGACAGCTTTTTGCTGTTTCTGGGTTGCGTGCCGCAAAGAAATTGTCCTGACTCAGCAGCAGGAAAAAAACTGGCTGTTTTAAACTGCCGGCTTTCTGGGCAGTGCCGCCATTGCGATCTCTGTCTGGCTCCTGTGGGAGACAGAGCTTTTGAATGGAGCACTTGGAGTAAAATGCTAAGGCTTGCTTGATGGCAATGTGGACTGCTGTGTGCCTGGAACTGTGTGTGGCTCAGGGACACCAAATGGCTCTGAGGCAAGACTGGCTCAGCTCCACCATGCTGAACTGAGCTGGTCTCAAGCAGGAACTACCGTAATTACTGTGATAACAGCACAGTTAAGGTTTATCTAGGCAGGACACAGGCGGTACCGTATTACCTGTACATGGTGCAACTTAAGTTTTTAAGAACTGCTTAACATTTTAAGAAGTGCTCCTGGATAGTAAAAAAAAAAAAAAAAAAAAAAAATTACAGAGTCACAATAAAACAGATTCAGACAGACCACTAAATGAATCACAATATTGGATATTGTCTTTGTAAAAAGTCACTAAAGGGTTCTCTGTTTAACTGTGACAAATGATTCCATTCTCTGTCCTGGGTCTTGTACTCTTTCCCAAGCCCTTAAGGCTGCTGTAGTACACATGGAAAGTGTGTTTTCATCCAAATTAGCTTGTTCCTGAGGGTCAGAAAAGAGCCCTTCACCTAGAATTTTATCTAGGGAAACGTCAATTCCCTTCGCTTCTTCCTGCTGTTCTAAAAGTCTAGCCTCTTGCCTGAATAAGCATTTCCATTTCAATTGCAGTCCACTCTCAAGAACTTCAGAGCTCAGCTGGAGCCAGTCCAAGGGGGTTGCTCTGCTTGTCGTGGCCCAAGATTTTAGCATGTATTTAACAAAAGAGGCGTGCATCCCAAAAGTCATGACAGCCTGTTTAATTTCTTTGAGGTCATTCATACGGACAGGCTCCCATGCATCTTCCTTGATGACCCTAGGATTTCTGGAACCAATCACCTTCTCTGTTGTTATTACTGGAAAGGCAGGTAGAGGTTTGTGGAAATTGTCCCAGAGAGATTTACCCATAGATGTAGTTAAAATTTGCCTTTTTACCCTTTGCTCTTCTTCATCAGAATTTAGAAATTCCTCAATCTTTTCAATTCTATTCACCATTGCCTTCTGCAATGTCTGAATCTCCTGTCCAGAATTATGTTCCAAAGCCTTCATTGAGGATTCTAAAGTATGAAGTTTGTCCATTAGAGTTAACATCTCATCTTTGGACATAATTTTATGGCTTAAACCATGCCTTCTTGTATTGACAATCTTTCTGCCAATCTGTCATAAGCTTTAGACAAAATCCGATTGTCACATTCAGCAGTTTTGATTCTCTCAGGTAATATTTCAGTTCCTACAGAAAGGGACTGGAGTTTACGATCCAACTCAGCTGTTCCCTCTTCCATAGTAATGAATTTCTCCTTAATATCAGCCTGTAATGTTTCAGTTCCTACAGAAAGGGACTGGAGCTTATGATCCAAATCAGCTGTTCCCTCTTCCATAGTAATGAATTTCTCCTTAATATCAGCCTGTACCTTTTTTAAATTTTGCTCAGTTGATCGAGTCATGTTAAACAAAGATCTGTTCTCCTCCTGGAGAACTTCAAACTGATCCTTGAGAAGATTGTTGTCATTCTCAATTGTTTTTAAGCATGCAACCTCTGCTCATAAAGACTTTATCATATTTCTATTATAAAACCATATAGTGCCAAGGAAAACTACGAATCCCAGAAAGATCCATAGAGGTGGGGTGATAGACACCTCTTGTAAAATCTCCCACATGGTATAATTAAAAAAAAAAACTGTTAAATTCTTGAATGGTAACGTGTTCAGACATTTTAATTATAAAAGAAATTTTTTTCTTTTACCTGCAATGACTGGTTCGTGCCGGTGGTGGTCTCTGTGGTTTTGGAGCCTGTCTTGGTACTAGCTCTTGTAGACCAGGTTGGCCTCGAACTCACAGAGATCCACTTGTCTCTGCCTTCCGAGTACTGGGATTAAAGTTGTGCGCCAACACAGCCTGGCCGGCCTTGAACTCACAGAGATCCGCTTGCCTCTCTGGATATTATGGGCCTGAAGGCCGAGTGTATCTCGGACTCAGGCCTGGGGCCCGAGTCACGAACTAAGAAAATGACACCCGGGAGCGTGCTGTGTTAGCTAGCAGGCTACACGCTTGAGTCGGGGGCAAAAATCGCCCCACGTTGGGCGCCAAAATGTAACGGCGTAAGCGAATGCAGACAGATTGTCAAAATATAGACAGCTTTAATGGAGGAATAGACTTACAGAACCACCATTCCCGTGGAGACCAGGAAAGCAGAAGCAAGTGCTGGGAGCATGCTCACCAAATTTATAGGCAAACTTTAGCCTGAGACAAACACGCCCCCTAAGGGGTGGGACTTATCCCTACAAAGTGTGCCACTGTGGGTGTGGGCTTTGAGGTCTCATATCAAGCTACTCTGAGTATCACAGGCCACTTCTTGTTGCCTGTAAGATGAAGGGCTCTCAGCTACTTCTCCAACACCATGTCTGCTTGCACACTTCCTTCTTTCTCATCATGATAATAATAGACTGAACTATATTTAAGTCACCTTATTTTTATTCATATGAGTTGTCGTTGTCATGATATCTCCACAGAACAATAGAAACCCCAACTAAGACAACATCCAATGACAAAGTCTAGTCTCCACATTCACATACACAAATACATATATGCACATATAACCACATACATGCACTTCCAAACTCATTCAAGAACACATATATACACACTACACACATACATGCAAAAAGATGCTATTTTCTGTAGTTGTATGGGGGGAAAATGCAAATGTGGCATGCAAAAGGATTTTGGGGCCTTTAAAACTCAGATCAGCGCCCTTGGAAGAATGGGTCTTGTGCACACTGAATGTTGATACATTTGATTATGGCACTGAAGCATGGGTAGAAGAAGCAAATTCCAACGGTAAAAGGAGACACCAGAATACCAAATGTTTTAATTGTGGCAAAATGGGTCATATGAAAAGGAATTGTAGACAACAGATTTTCAGAAATAATAATAATGCATCTTCTAGAAATAACAGAAATAGAAAGACTCAGCCTTCAGGTTTATGTAGAAGATGTGGAAAAGGTAGACATTGGACGAATGAATGCAGGTCTACAAGAGATAGACAAGGCAACCTGATACAGACGGGAAACGTGAGAGGGGGGCCTCACAGGCCCCCGTGGCAAACATGGTTCAGTCATTTACAGTCTCTGCTGAGAACGTACCTCGGCAGGACAATTAGGAAGCCCCATGCCTACCGTTACAAGCAATAATGATCAGAAAGATGAGTTACGTTTGTTTTGGCAAACTTCTATAAATGATCAAAGACCTAAGCTGAGAGTGTGTGTAAATGGCATTTTTATTACTGGCCTGCTGGACACAGGTGCTGATGTAAGTAAGTATCATTACCCCAGAATCTTGGCATCCGTATTGGCCTCTTCAGAATGTAAATGTTCAGCTCCTGGGAATTGGAACCCTATCTCGAGTAAGACAGAGCACAAGATGGGTTGAATGTATAGGGCCTGAGGGACAAATAGGAAAATTAAGGCCATATGTAGCCAATATTGCAATGAATTTATGGGGTCGTGACCTATTACAACAATGGAATACCCAAATTAACATTCCTGCTACTTCTAGAGCCTATATTTCTGAGAATAATATTAAAAGATATTACAAACGGAGAAAACCGGCCATTCGGGCCGTACAAGAACAAGTAATTGAAGCCCCTTCAGAGATACCAACAGCCTTGCCTCTAAAATGGTTGACTGAGAAACCAATATGGACAAAGCAATGGCCTCTAGCTGAGGAAAAGTTACAGGCTTTAGAACAGCTGGTACAAGAGCAATTAGATGCTGGACATATAGAAGAATCTACCAGCCCTTGGAATTCTCCTGTATTTGTGGTTAAGAAAAAATCAGGTAAATGGAGAATGGTGACAGATCTCAGAGCTATCAACAAGGTTATTCAACCTATGGGTCCTCTGCAATCTGGAATCCCTTTGCCCTCTTTATTACCAAAAGGATGGCCTCTTATAGTTATTGATTTAAAGGATTGTTTTTTCACCATACCTTTACAAAAAGAAGATAGAGAAAAATTTGCCTTCACGGTGCCTACTTACAACAATTCTCAACCTTCCAAGAGGTACCACTGGGCCGTCCTCCCCCAGGGTATGTTAAATAGCCCCTCCTTGTGCCAATATTTTGTGAACCAACCATTGCAAATAATACGCAAGAAATTTCCCAAATCTATAATATACCACTACATGGACGACATCTTGTTATCCGATTCAAACATGGATACCTTGAACAGACTGTTTGAAGAAATAAAGATACTTTTACCTAAATGGGGATTGCAAATTGCTCCTGAGAAGATACAGAAGGGAGATTCTGTTAATTATTTAGGTTATAAAATAGGTTTGCAAAAAATTAAGACACAAAAGGCACAAATTAGGAGAGATCGCCTACGGACTCTTAATGACTTTCAAAGACTGTTAGGAGACATTTCCAGTCTACGACCAGCTGTTGGGATAACACCTGATCTAATAATTCATTTGAACAAAACCTTGGAAGGTGATAAAGACTTAAACAGTCCCAGAGAATTAACAGCTGAAGCAGAAAAGGAACTGACAATAATTGAGGAAAAATTACAACAGGCACATGTGGACAGGGTGAATCCAGAGCTCGATTGTATTCTCGTCATATTACCATCCAAAATTTCTCCTACAGGAATTTTAATGCAGAGAGATGATATTATCTTGGAATGGATCTTTTTACCACATAAACCAAGTAAAAAACTGAAAACTTATGTGGAAAAAGTCGCTGAGTTAATTATAAAAGGCAAGCTGAGACTTCGTCAACTAGCAGGCATAGACCCAGCAGAAATTATAGTGCCTTTCACTGCTGATGAACTAAAGAAATTATGGGAAGATAATGAAACATGGCAAAGAGCTTGTGCTAATTTTTTGGGAGACATTAATAACAACTATCCAAAAAGCAAGAGGCTTAACTTCATAAAGAGAACTTCTTGGATCCTTCCTCGAATCGTCCGTGATGCTCCAATAACTGGAGCCCGTACATTCTATACTGATGCCAATAAAACAGGGAAGGCAGGTTACAAATCGGAAGACTTGGGTAAGGTGGAACAAAGTCCTTATGATTCTGTCCAGAAGGCAGAATTATATGCCATTCTTATGGTGCTAAGGGATTTTAGAGAACCTATTAATATAGTTACTGATTCACAATACGCAGAAAGAGTTATTTTACATATTGAAACTGCTGAATTTATACCTGATGATACAGAACTAACCTCATTGTTTATCCAGGTTCAAGATTTGATCAGGAACAGGCTTTGCCCTATGTACATAACACACATCCGATCCCATACGGGTCTGCCAGGTCCTCTAGCACAAGGTAATGCAGAAATTGATCAATTATTGATTGGTAGTGTGCTACAAGCCTCTGAATTTCATAAAAAACATCATGTTAATAGCAAAGGTTTGAAGAAAGAGTTTTCTATCACATGGCAACAAGCTAAGGAGATTGTAAAGAAATGCCCTACTTGCTCTTTCTATAACCAAACGCCACTGCCTGCAGGGGCTAATCCAAAGGGCACCCAAAGGAATGAAATCTGGCAGATGGATGTGTTTCACTTTGCAGAATTTGGCAAATTGAAGTATGTTCACCACACCATTGACACTTATTCAGGCTTTCAGTGGGCAACTGCTTTAAGTTCAGAAAAAGCTGATTCAGTAATCACTCATTTATTAGAAGTCATGGCTATCATGGGTATACCTACACAAATAAAGACAGATAATGGTCCTGCTTATGCCTCTAGGAAAATGAAACGGTTTTTTGACTATTACAATATCAAGCATGTTACAGGTATACCATACAATCCTACAGGTCAAGCAGTCATAGAAAGATCAAATCGAACTATAAAGGATATGTTGAATAAACAGAAAGGGGTGGAAAACACCCCCAGAAATAGGTTACATAATGCTTTGTTAACCTTGAATTTTCTTAACGCTAATGAGAAGGGGACAACGGCTGCAGAAAGACATTGGATAATGGAAAAGTCTACTGAACTAAATCAACCAGTTTATTTCAAGGATGTGCTGACCTCACAATGGAAGCCAGGAGATGTGCTGCGTTGGGGAAGGGGTTTTGCTCTTATCTCCACAGGTGAGGAACAATTGTGGATACCGTCAAAATTAATAAAGGTTCGGTATGAAGAAGAAAAGCCATTTGGAAAAGATAAATAACAATTCATTCACAAGGATGGCGAGCATACTGATGGTAAGGAATTCAGGTAGGTTGGGGGCAGGGTTCTTTTTTTTTTATTTCCACAGGAAAATACTGATCTTCAAAGAATTTAAGGGACCCTGAATATTTAATAACTGATGGATGGAAAATAGTTACGACCCACTAAGACTCAACAGTAACATGAGTAAGTATTGATTATATATATATTTTCTTTTTTCTCTTTGAACGCTTCTTTATAAATATGTAGAGCTGGTTTTGGAGTTGGACTATGGCTCAGTCCCTCTTCAATTCCAAGCCTGTTGATAAGAGATATCTCAGAGTTTCTGTCTCAGATCAGGAGCCATGAAATGGGACAGAATGAGGATAATTATATACTTGATAAACTTTCTTTGCTTTTCCTCATATCTGTGTCTTTCTTTATATGTCAGAATATGTCCTTGTTGTTAATGTTTAAATTTCCCATAACAAGCAACAAATTTCCCTACAGTAATTTTTGAAGTTTCCAGGATGAAGATGGGGCCCCACAACATCAACTCAACCTGGTTTTTATGACGTCATGAATATTTTTTTTCTTTTTCTCTTTTTTACGCGCTAATATGAGACCTGTTTTTTGGTACCAACTGCACAAGACAATTTCGAATGGTGCACATTTTTGACAACACTCTGGCCGGACCTTCTCAAAGTGCTCAGGGACTAGTTATAATTTTCTTAGGTCAAAGGTTAATTTGGGAATTTTACCATCATTTGCTTTCACAGGAGCCCCTAAGGAGAACATCGCCCCCATGTCAGCTTGAAGCAATCTTAGAGGACGACGTCCCCTCTCCCAACAGAGTTTGCCCTCAGGGTTAGGGACATCTTTTAGTGGTTGGTTTGGGGTTGAGGGGATGGGGAGATGTTTTATGGAATTAGGGGTATGTTCGAAAAAAAAAAGGGGGGGGATTAACTGGTTTGATGGGATGATTGGTATTTGTGAGTTACTGTTTTTAGAAAATTGTATTGGTACTGTTTTCTGTATATTGACATATTGAATATTGAATGTGAGTGTTCCTACCTCTATTTTTGTATAAGAATATGCTTATATTGTATTGATACATCTACCATATCACAATGTACATTTCTACCTCTGATACTATTTATGTAATAACATTGTTTACATTTGATATGTAATGACATTGTTTACAGATGAAGATCATTGTCTTCATATATTGCACAGTTGTTTATTGTTTTAGTCTTTAAGTTAGATAGATATTGAGAATTATATAGATTAATAGTCATCTAAGTTTGTCATTTGTAATTAGACTAATCAGGTTCTTTAGATATATAGAGATTATACTCAGTATAGATAGATAATCTTCAACCTCTTTGGAGAGCTGTAGAATATGGCCTTTAATATAACTCAGAGTTTCGTGATAGTGAGACACAATTGCTCCTGGCAACACCGCTCTATTCCCGAGAGAACGTTGAGCACCAAAGACACTCCACTGGGAGCTTGCCTTCTTGGCAGAACTGGCCTTTGGGTTAAGAAAAGCCCATACCTCAACCACTGACAGAGATACAGAGCGTGCATCAATGGATACAACAGGACTGTCATATCCTGCCAAGACAGGGTAAGAAAGTTTTGAAAAGTTCCTTGCCTTTAGTAATGGTATGTCAGTTATTTTAGGCCTTAGGCAAAGTTGGTTGACTCAACATTGCAAACGAGACTTTGGGTGATTGCCCAGGTAGTCAATTGTCTCTGTCAATTGTTACACATTTTGGATATATCTCGTTTGTTAAGTAATATTTGTTCCCTTCTCGGATCTTTGATGGAGTTGAAGATATAATTGTAGTTACTCTCTACATTATTTAGACTCCTTGAGATAGAATGTTTAGCAAAACTTTTGATTCTCAATATTGTTTGTTATATTTATTATTTGTTATTATTGTATATAGTTGTATTTGGTTTAGTTCTGTCTTATTTAGACAAAAGGGGGAACACTTCTTCGAAGAAGGTCATACCTGCTCCAACAAGGCCACACTTCTCAAGTGACCACTTTTTTTCAAACCACCACAGATGGCATGCTCTATCTTATTGACTGAGATGGGTTTGCATGCTAAACTCATTAATTAGTTCATGTATTAGGCTAGACTAGCTAGCCTAATCACTAGCCCCTGCCTCCTATAAACTAGGATTACAGGCAGGCCACCATACTCACCTAGCTTTTATGTAGGTTTTGAAGATCCAAGCTATGGTTTTCATGGTAAGTGTTTTATCCACTGAACCATCTCTCCACCATTTATTTTCTTTTTGAGGCAGGGTCTTACTATTTTGCCCCATCTGGCCCTGAAGTCATAATCCCCTATTTTAATTCTTTTAGTGATAAGATTAAAAGAACGTGCTCTTATACTTAGGTACACTTTCTTTTTTCTTTTAATAAATGGATACCACTGTTGTAAAATGATAAAATAAAAAGAAACATCCACTAGAGTAAGCACCATTGAGACAATACCCAAATAAATATAATTAGAGAAAGTCAAAAGAGAAAGAGAATGCATGCAGAATAAAGAGGATGAAAGGAGATTTCTGAGTGTAACAAAGGAGTTTTCCAAGTACTTCATAACTAGAACAAAAAGACCCACAAATATGACTGTTTTTGTTACAAAGTCTTTAGAGATACAGTAATTAAAATGGTCTGAGTTTATAGATTGTGACTCAATCTATCGTACAAGAAAAGGACATAAATAAAAACATAAACAAAGAAGGATTGGTTATGAAGACAGAGGGAAAGATGCTACCTACAAGGCAGGGAAAGAAGTCTAAAAAGAAACCAGCCCAGTGAACTCCAGACTCAAAAATTGTCAGGACATGCTTGAGCATTGCTTTTTGTTGTTGTTTTTTTTTATTTTTTAATTATTTTTTTTTAGAAATTCAGCTTATGACACATTAGTATGGCAACACAGGAAACATTAAGAAGAAATCTGATACCTCTTAAAACGGTGAGGGGAAGGTTCAGGACAGAGGACACAGTGAAGAATCACACAGAGGAACTGAGAAGCTTTCGGGACTATGCATTATTGTCCACATTTACTGTTTGTGTCTCAGACCTCACAGCCTCAGTGGGTGAGCACAAAGTGCTGAGGATGGGGTTACAGAGTCTGATCAGCTGCTTCTGAAACAGCTCAAGATTTGGAAGGGTCTTAGAGTTGAAGGGATTTAAATATGATTCTTTTGAAAGATAATTTTGTCAAATGAGGCATTAAAATGTCATTACTGCTTGAAGTATGATCTGTTTGAATTCTTCTGGCTACCTCTGTAGTTGAAGTACCTACAGAGTCAATACTCATAGGATTCACAGACAGTGTTCTTAGCCCCCCTTCTGTAGCAGTTGCTGTGGTTTTCAGGAGTTGCTGAATTCTTTAGGAAGGACTGGATTACAGGCAAGGAGGATGGATTCTATTGGGTCATGCTCTCCTGTAGCATCAGGAGAGTCAACAACAGGACACTCTTGCCAGGAGTCAGGGTCAGACATCCTGAGATCTAACGAGTCTTCTCTGACTGGAGTCTATCCTGGTGATAGAACCTATTTTTCTCTGAAGAGAAGAGACACACTGCTTCTGTCTGCACACAGTAATTTTGTTGGTGTGAGATAAGAACAATATTCATTATTTAGAAATAAAAATGGAATGGTTCAGGCAGCCATATGGGAGAGGCTGTTGATGGTACATTTTCAGAAAGACTCAGGTAAACGTAGTAGAAATAATCCTTTTCTTTTCTGAAGCTTACACAGTGTCCACTTAGTCCCTAAAGGCCCCTTGAGGCCTTGGAACCTCACTAGTTGGGATATAGACCAAAAAACAAGCCAGGAAAAATGTTTGTTCTACTACCACCTATATTGAAAAAACTCTGAACAGAAGAATGATGGCAAGATTCCTGTTCAACATTTCTAGCAACTGTTACAACATGACTTCTGATGTGACCAGGCTACCCAAATGCATGACCAGGAGTTTAGCTTTTGTTTATATTAGAGTACAGTCTCATCTACTGGCTGGCAGGTCATGACCCCTCACCTAAGATCTATAAAAACTACCTGCCTTAGCACAGATGCTTGACTTCTCTGGCCCTATTCTTTAGGATTGTGAACTCACCCAGGAGCAATGTCCATAAACTTGTATTTATCTGCTTTTAATGATGTCTGATCTGGCCTTTGCATTGGCAGAAAACCTATCAACTACCTTTGAAGATGAACTGTAATATAGAAGTGTAAGCCAATTAAACTCCTGCCCCAAGTTGCTTTTGGTCATGTTATCCTTGTAATGGCATATCGTTTACCTCTCTATTTCAAAATGTTAAAAACCTACTTGTCAAATCTAGTGCCTCTGGGTTAATAAAATTACTAATTTTGCTTATTGTACTAGTTTCATTGTTGTTACTATGATAAAATATCCAGAAAAAAGCAACTTAGCAGTGAAAGGTTTTATTCAGTCCTTCACTGATTGAATGCCAAGGTGGCAGGCATTTGAAGCAGCTTGTCACATCATATCACAAGTCAAGTGTAGAAGAGAGAATGAGTGCATATCTGCACACTTGAATCTACTTTCTTCTTATATATTCTTCTTATATATTCTTCTTATATATTCTTTTTATATATTCCAGGACACAAGCATGAGATGGTGAGACCCACACTAGGATAGATATTTCCATATCAACTAATGTCATCAAGACAGTCTCCCACAGACAAGAGCACAGGACAACTTGATCTAGGAAGTCCCTCCTTGAGACCCCCTTCAGAGGATTTTAGACTACATCACATTTACAATGAAAACCATCTCATCTCACTTATTAGGCACACAAACCATTTAGAGATCTTCGTAAACTATTTTCTTTTTGTCCACATTCAAAGATAAAGTAGATGATCACTAAAATTTTTTCATAGCTTGACCCTGAGTCAAATTGTCACATTTTTAATAGGGAGCTACCTTTGATGAAAACTGTCTTTTCCAGAGTGAAATATATGCCTGCAAATTCCTCCCAAACTCTAATTAGAGGTCATGGTATTTGTCAAAGTTCCAGCAGCACACATGGTCATTACAGCATGTACTTCTCATGTACCTATCTCCCCAGGATAGTGGAAATCTCATCTTTAAAGAACTTTTTTTGGGGAGGGAGGAGCATGGGACTGTAGCGTCTTTTATTGAAACTCACAGTTTTATGGACTTTTGGCCCCAAATGGGGAAAAAAAGCAAATTATAAACATTGGCAGTAAGATGTGACAATTGTCCCCTGGAACTGAAGCTGAGTGGAACATGGCAGGTCAGTGAGGGGTCCAAGTTTTGGAGGGCAGGAACCTCATCAGATATGGCTGAAATGGCAGATTCTCCAAGCCTCTAGAGCAGGCAAAGTCTCAGGTGAACTAATGCTAACACACAAGGATTGTGGAAGTTGAGGAATCCCAGGCACTGGTCCCAGCAAATCTCCCTCATGCTCAGTCTAAGTCCATTTAGCAGAAACTGGACTCATCTGACCTGGTGGTCTTGATGAGGGATGACAGTAGTGCCAGCAGAGGCCAGCGGTGATGCTTTACACTGGCATCAGGGAACAGAGGGGGAAGCCAGAGGCCAGGGACAGCTGACCAGACACTAACTCCACTGCCACCACCAGCATCCCCTACCCCAAGGTGGTGCCATTCCACAGCCCAGGTTATTCAACCTTTGGTCCTTTCTTAGGTCAGACTAGGAAAAGCTTTGCTAGGAGAGGAGGAAGAGAAGACAGGCCTCATCCATTGGTGTGCTCCACTCTTGTTGGGTAGGCTGGATCATAGCATCCGAGAGGCTGTCATGGTGACGAAGTCCGCAAAGCTGAGCCGAATGTTGCCCTGTATGGTGGTGTCATTTTTTTTGGAAGGCCTCAGTCAACACCTGCAGATGGGTACACACCTTGATGAAGCAGTCAAGCTGCATGACGGGAGTGGCAGAGCGTGTGCAGTAGCAAGACACCAGGAGCTGGTGAACTGAGGGCTCAGGTTGTAGTCCATCTGTGATAGCACTTGCTGCAACTCTACAGAGCTGATGGATCCAGAGCGGTCCCGGTCATACTGCTGGAAGAGGCTCTTCCACTGCTGGAGGAATTCCCATAGGGCTGAGAAGCCAACGACATCAATGCGGTCAGATTTGGTCTTATCAAACATGTTTATCATCATGCATGTCTCATCATTGAACAAGGACCAGTTAGAGTTGACGAGGGCCTGCTTCAGCTCCTTGAGGGAGATATAGCCGCTGTGATAGGCATCCACTGACTGGAACCAGGAGTAGGCCTCAGGATCCACAATGGGGGGAGGACACCATCCTGTCCATGAGGTCCAGGCTGCTGAGCACCATAGGAACTTGGAGGTGGCTGACTGTAGGGGCGCCCTGGGGGTACACCACCATATGGTCCCCTCGGAGTTCCAGAGGGGAGTCCCCCAGCACTGGGGTATCCATAGGGCCCTCCAGGGGCAGGACCTCCATAACCACCGCCAGGAGGGGAATCCACTGCACACTGGCCCCCACCATGGGAAGGTCCAGTGTAGTAGCCACGTGGGAGTGCTCCAGGTGCCTGTCCTGCTGCTTCAGGGCAACTCTGCCCGTACGGATAGCTGGCCATGGCAACTGTGATCCCATACAGTTAATCTTTAAAGAACTTTAAATATACATAATGTCTTTGAGTTTTAACTATGCATTGTCGTTTTCCTAATATAAAAATCTCATTGAATATATACTACTCATAGTATACAATAAGCCCTCAGTAAGGTTGTATGCTTTTCAGTTCCTTCATTGATTTAACAGAGCAGCACTAACAAATTTCAAGACACATGTTAAAGAGATTCAAAATATAGAATTTTAGTTCTTCCACAGTCACAGAGGAAAGATAAATATATTACTGACCCACAAATTGACACCGATAAAAATCAATGTTTTTCCCTATGTGTCATCTTTTGCATAACCTTTATTTTTGACCATATATATTTTCTGGCTTAGCATTTGATCAGGCAGTTATTTTTCTTATTGCTGAGGTTTTCTAACATACATTTTTTATTCTTTGGGAATTTCACACAATGTGCCCTAAACCTACTCATTTCCCAGGACCTCCATATCTGCCCCTTACTTTTCTATTGTTCTCCTAAGGGAAAACTTAAAAAGAAACAACAAAAGTAAAACAATAAAAAGAAAAGGAAATAAAATATAAATAAGAATATTATTTAAAAGCAAACAAAGCATATAAAAAATCCTACTCTTCCATGTTTCCCACCTCTCCATCACCTCCCTTTCATCTTAGTGCATTGGGAGATGCTGTATATTATCTCTTTAGTCAAACATTTACTTGCAAATGTTCATTGTGCAATGTGTTGTTAGTCAGGTTCAAGGCTTCTGGCTTTTGGTATACCATCAATACTAGACCCTCAGAGAATTTCCTCTTGAATATCCTGTTGTTGCCCCTGGTTATGGAGAGCCTGGGCATATGGTTCCTCAGGACCAGTCCCTTCATGTGCTCCAGTAAATCACAGAGGTCACAGATGGAGAAGACGTTGGGGAGTAGTCAGTCTGGGTTACTGGTACAATCCCCTTCAAGTGATGGTCAACACCAGCAATTCCAGACCCATGGTGAAGAGTGAGGCCAGCTTTCCCAAGTGCAGGGTACAGATCCCCTATGTGGGGCAGCACCTGCTCTCCTGTGCTAGGGTCACTGAGGTCTGCTGTCCCAAGGCTGACAAAGTTTCAGTTCACTCTGTGGTGACAGGATTGTTTTCCCCAGTCACACATGGATCTAATCTACATGGGAAGTAGAAAAAGACAAGACCTCCTGAGTAAACTGGGAACATGGGAACCATGGGGAAAGGTTGAAGGGGAGTGAAGAGGAAGGGAGGGCAGCAGAGAAAAATGAAATGTAGAGCTCAATAAAATCAATAAAAAAAGAAAAATGGGACCAGCTCAGCATGGCCCCTGTAAGTCAATACATGGCATTTCATGGCCCCCTTGGGAAAATTGGCAATGTACAACACATCAACACAGACCCTAGCTGGACATCAACACTGACTCTAGTTGTAGTAGAACCATGTACCCACACATGACCACCAGAAGCCTCTTGGGCCCTGATGTCACCATAGCCTCACCTGGTAGCATAAGCCTCCCAGATTGGGCCATGGATACATTGACTCATTAGCATCCTTCACCTGGTCCTAATGGTTCTGGGTCTTACTATTGAGTTTTAGGAGGTGTTTTTTTTTGGCATGTTTTTTGTTGTTTGTTTTTATAGAAGTTCAGAAACAATTTTTGAATTTTTTTCACATTTGGTGGAAGAATTGACTGTTTACACTTTATATCTAAAACATGGTCTATGCAATAAATGTTTATTACACTACATATAATTAAAATTCAAAATTTCAGGCTCAAGGGTTGGGTCAAGAATTAAGAACACTTGCTTTACAAGCAAGGGGACCGAGTTTCAGTCTCATGACCCATATAATAAACTATACATGGAAGTGTATATCTGTAACCCTAGCATTATCAGGTCAGAAACAGGACCAGTGGCATTTGTTGTCTATCAAACTGTGATGTGGGAATCCCCTCTGTATGTTGTGAATATCATTGGTTAATAAAGAATTTGTTTTGGGCCCATTAGGCAAGAATATAGGTAGGTGGGAAAACTAAACTGAATGCTTGGGAAAAGAAGGCAGAATGAGAAGTCATGTAGCTAAGCCAGAGACAGACATCAGAACTTTACCCTGTAAGCCACAGCCTAGTGGTGATATACATATTAATAGAGATGGGTTAAATTGAGATGCGAAAGCTAGCGAATAAGAAGCTAATAGGCCAAGCACTGCATCAATACCAGTCATGGAGATGAAGAGTTTGGAGGTTGCCTAGCTGGTTTTCGGTATTGCTGTGTTCCAATATTTCCTCACTATGCTTTCTTCCCTATATTTTGTAATAGTAATGTATATCCTGTGCCATTATACATTGGAAATATGTAATTTGTCTTTTGATCTTGATTTTACAGTTAAGAGATTGACATGTATCTCAGAAGAAACTTTGGACTTTGAAACAAGTTTGAAACTATGATAGAATATGGAAATTTTGAAGTTGGACTGAAAGCATTTTGCATTAAGATATGGCTATAGGCCTTTGAGGACCAGGGAGTGAAATGTGATGGTTTAAAAGAAAATGCTCCCCAGAAAGAATATTACTATTAGGAGGTGTGGCCTTGTTGAAGTGGATGTAATCTTGTTGGAGTCTGTGTTACTGTGGGTGAGGGCTTTGAGATTTCTTTTGTTTAATCTTCCTTCAGTATGGTAGATGACGTCTTGCTGCCAGTAATCTCAGCTTTTGTACCACATTTGCCTGAACATCACCAGGATCCCTGTCATGATTATAATGGAATGAACATCTGAAACTGCAAGCAAATAACCCCAATTAAATGTTTTCTTCATATGAGTTGCTGTGGTCATGGTTTCTGTTCACAACAATGAAAACCCTAAGATAACTTTCTTCATTCTGTTATTATAAAAACTTCGAAAGCTGCTTTCAGATGACCCAAATTTGTGTTCCTGAGACAGGGTCACCAATATTTGGTTTCAGAATAAGATATTTCTTGTACTTTTTGAGCACAGAGTTGTAGTTTTCAATCAACAGTTAAATTTATAATTTTCACAATCTTATGGATCTAAGATCATTATCCTCACTGAACCCTAGAGAGGATCACAAGGTATTAGAATCCAGAGAAGCTCCTCCTTGTTGGAGTTTAGGATGATCCTTAGGATAGTATCTTTGGACAAAGGCAGGATCAGTCTCTCAAGAGTACAGAAATAGTTTTGAACAGGACATACACATGAATGAGGATACTTCATGGAGAGAGAGTTGACAGGCTGCCTTGTTTAGATAAAGGACATCAGGGAAATCTTCAGATTCTTTGGGATGAAGGAAGGTTGGTCAAATGCCAAAGAGCCTGATGAAACTACTTGCTGAAAATCAATCATACACTAGGAAAATTTTATAGATGAGAGTCTAGGAGAATAGATGTTATGGAACCTCAACCATCATGTACAGCATGTTAACTTCAGTGTAGATGTCATCTGAAAAACTTATGCTGTTCAGGAAGAGCTAGTTTTAATCTTAAAATGAATTAAACATTAAAATTTGTTTCTAAGAGTAGAAATGGGCTGGTTGTGTAGGTCATTGGGTTCAGGGTATTTAAAGGGGCCACAAATTCAAATCTCTGGTCTCTTCAACCAACAACACAAGCACTTTGGTAGCCAATACTTAAAATGTTAACTCTTGGGATATGGAAACAAGAGGACTAGAACCATGACTTCTAATGTGCCCATGTTTCATGAGACACTGGCTATTAAGAAAGTGGTATTTTTAGTTTTGAAATTACTTAAAGATTAAAATTTGGTTTTAGGAAAAAAAACAGGCTGATCAGATTGTACATTAGTTTTAGTGATTGCCTCACATGTAAAATTAGGTTGGATTCCTATGTTCAGTCCCAAGAACAACAACAAAAATAACAAACAAACAATCATTATGGTATCCCATGCTTATAAACCTAACACTAGGCAGGTGGAAACAAGAGAATCAGAAGTATGAGTTCTTATTAGTACAGGTTTCCTGAGACACTGGCAATAATATTTAGTTGTAAATGTCCATTTGCCACAGCCTAGAATTGCCTCGGGAGAGCATTTCAGCTAAGGAATTCTATAGACAGAATTAATCTGTTGGGATGCCTGTGGAGGATTATCTTGATTGTTAATTAAAATGGTAAACTCCACTTTGAATGTGGGTGGCTCCATTTTATTAGACACAGGACTCCACACTGTGGGACTAAAGATCTCTAGATGTGGACAGAATCGCTGGAATTGACAGCTTAGCTGTACAGGTCAAGGTAGGCTTGTCTTCCTACAGATTTCTTAGCCCAGAGGATCTTCTGGAGCCTAGCAGGCTCTGCACTAAACAACAAAATGCAAGTACAACCTTCCATGACCGTGGAGGACCCTGAGGAGTAGCTCTAGGTGAAATGGATTTGCTGTGAGTCCCCAGCAGATTGCTGTTGTAAGCAGCCAGTCCCAAGCAGGTAAAATGCATGAGACTACATGACAGATCTCCGAAGATGGCTGGTCCCTAGCGAGCCATGTGGGTGGTGGGTGGGAGACACAGAGATAGGCACACCATACAGAGTAGAGTTGGATATAATTTACTGGTTCATGGAGGGAAAGTGAAAAGGGGAGAACAATGTCTCTTCTTGTGGGACTGGTTGCCCCATCAAGGTCTCTTACCCACCATGTGGCTCCCTGCCTGGCACTCACTGCCCCTTCTGGCCCACTGCAGGCACTTGGGGAAATGTGCTGTCCCAGTCTAGAACTGGCTGCTTTCTGAACCCATTGCCCTCTGCCTGCTGCCACTTTGTGTGACTTGCAGCATGGTCTTATGGCCCACTGCCTGCAGCACCAACCTGGGGACTGGCAGCATTTTACTTAAACTATAACAAAGAGACAATACTAAACATGATATCAATACCTTGCTCCCTCTGCTGCACATTGACCACCACATGTGGGTTTAATAACTTGTGGTTGTCCACCATTCTCCACCTGGAAGTTGAGTACTGTGTATTTCTTATGGGCAGTTGTGTTCACCAAGAGTCATCTGGTCCAGCTATAGGCTCAACCTTTGCTTACTGGGAGTATAGAAGGCTCTTCTGTCTGGGACATATTTCAGGTCAACCAAACTTTTAAAGTATAGTACTTTTTCACAAGGCAAGTGACATTTATCAGTTTCCGTACTATTGTTTACTGCTGACTTACCTCCATGGTGGGTAGAACTTAAACAGCACCAGCAGAAGCTGAGACACACAGAACCTAGGCACAGACAAACCCCAGAGAAAATTCTGCAGTGCTGAGGATTCACCCATTTTTCAAATGTATCATGAGAACAGAAAATGTTTGTTGTAGAGTAGAACTATAACTAAGATCATGTTGTAAATGTTATGGTTTAAGTGAAACTTCTCCATGGCAGCAGTCGGCAGCTGCTAAAAGATATTTGTTTATAAATGCTGCTGAACTAATCCAAGATAGATATTTTGAAAGTGTCTTGACTTTAAAATTTGGATCTAAGGTTATGATGCTTTGGAAAAGTCCTTCTTTTGTTTTCACAGAGGATGAGACCCTGTGGATTCCTTCTTTCCCAGTATGGTACGATAGACCATGCCCTCCTGAAATGTTGCTGTGAACACCCTCAAAAAATTACTTCACTCAACTGCCAACTGAGATGAACGTGGTACACAGGTTACACTGTGAAAGAACTGATTAACAGCATCCCATTCAGCACGAAGCAGGTTGGAGAGAAATAACTATGCCCATGTTGCCAAATATTGTTTATAAATGTTCTTTTACATTTAAAGGGGGATAGGATATAGGTATGAGTAATTTGCATTGGGATAAATCTTGACTTATTGATACAAGTTTAAGGTCAATTTTTATATGTATATGTATTTCTGATCTTGATTAAGGTATTGTGATTGTGTAGTTCATTTAAAAATGTAATGTATAATTAGGAAATATAGGTTGTTATTCATCAATAATGTCAAGCTTGTAGTCATGTTAGTTAGATTTTCTAGATCTATATTTCAGTTAGATAAGCATTCTTCATATCTTTCAAAGACTACAGTATATGGCATTTAATGTTTTTATAACTTAGGGCTTTTCATGACAATGAGACACATCTACTCCTGGCAGCACCAGCTACTTGAAGAGGAGGATGGGCATTGAAGAGGCTCCTTATGGAGTCCGTTAGCCATTTGGGCAAGAAACTGCTCTTGCCTTGACTGTTGCATCAACTGGACACAAAGAACCTGCAGAAAAAGGACTGCTGAACTTGCCTAAAGGTTATATGATTCTTTGGGGTTCCTGACTCATGAAAGAGTCTGCGAGACATTCTGCAGGACACAGCAGATAGTGACTGAACTGCCTTTGAAATTTCCTGCTTCATGGAAGTGTCTGCTGGAAATTATGGGCCTGTAGGTCAAAGATTGATGCCCCAAAGGTACAGAGGAACTTTGGGTGACTGTCCAGGTAGCAAGATGTCTCTGTGATTTCTCGAGTTTTGTAAGTTGCTTCTCATTTACTTTGGTAATATGATATTCTTCTGGAGTCTTTGATGGAGTGGAAGAATAGATAGATGTTATAGTTGTTTTCCTTTGTTATGAGAAAAGATAAAATAGATATAAATATTGCAACTGTAATTCTTGCTTTATAACTGTTTTGTTATATGTAATTTTACTATGTTAAAGTGAAAGCCTTTCCTTTTTGTTTAAACAGAAAAATAGGAAATGATGTAGGTGCGTCTTTTATCTATCTGTTGCTTTCCTTGGTTAATTAATAAAGAAACTGCTTGGCGTGATAGGTGAGAACATAGGTGGGTGGAGTAGAGAGAACACTAAAACTATAGTTACAGATAGTTGTGCTGCTGTTGATCCTAGTTGCTCTGGAAGAGAAGGAACTTCCCTTAATCCTTTAACCATCTCTCTAGCCCAGCATTATCCTAATTTAAGGATGGTTAACAGATTATTATAAAGTTAATGGTTTGACACAACAGGAATCTTTCATTTCATGCTTTAGAAGTCAGAAGTTCAAATTTGGTGAGACAAAGTACATCATATCACAGAGCTCCAATCTCCAGAAAGCCTTGCTTGTTTACATGAATGCTTCTGTAATAGCCTGAGGGCACTCCCCCTTGTATCTGTATTACTTCAGCCTGTTTTCTCAGTAACTCTGATTCTCATAATTCTGACACTTCTCATTCCTTCTTGCCTTGACTTTGTGGTATTGTAGGACAGCAGTGTACTGCACTTACTGTACTTCTCAACTGGGCCAAGATTGTAAAGCATTCATTTGATATGAAAAGAGAAAAAAGAAAGTAAAAACACTAGAGAAGGTTTAGAATCTGAATAGCAAAATAAAAATTCTAAAAGGAAGGAAAGTGTGAGAAAGAACCAAATGATGTTGAGGAGTTGAGAAGTACATAACTTATTAGTTCAAAAGGACAGCATCCAAAAAATATATTATCAGTTTATTAAAAATATTACAAACATGAAAATTGATGTAGTAACTTTAATTAGTAATCAGTGCAGAAGTATGAGACAAATAAAGTAAAAAAAATTAAAGATGTTGAAGTATAGGGAAAGGGTTATTGAAAAATATTATCTAACATCACTCTGGTTAGATAAAATAAAGAAGTATGGATTCAACTGAAGATGGATGCTAAAAAGAAATCCCATACTAGTTCAGAATTGAGTATAATAAAGGGTTATTTATTTAGTGGTAGACTTACAGATTACAGTTCTCTTCATGACCAGGGAAGAAGAATGGTATCCAGAAGAGTGAGGAGAGAGCATGTGTTTTACATGAGCACTTATAGTATAAAAGGCCACTCCCAAGTGGGTCTGTGAGCAGTGTGTTATGAATTGCTTAATGGTGACATCGACCTGCTGTGACCCTGAAGCTGAGACAGAGTGCATAAACGTCAATAAACGTGTCTCTGCTGTGTTTACTGGTCAGAGTCAACAGGCAGAAACATGAAGTTAATCCTAGCCATGCTCATTTTGCATTTTATTTTTTATTTTTTTAATCAATTTATTTATTTATTAAAGATTTCTGTCTCTTCCCCACTGCCACCTCCCATTTCCCTCCCCATCCCCAAACCAACTCCCCCTCCCACATCAGCCCAAAGAGCAATCAGGGTTCCCTGCCCTGTGGGATGTCCAAGGACCACCCACCTCCATCCAGGTCTAGTAAGGTGAGCATCCAAACTGCCTAGGCTCCCACAAAGCCAATACGTGCAGTAGGACCAAAAACCCATTGCCATTGTTCTTGAGTTCTCAGTAGTCTTCATTGTCCGCTATGTTCAGCGAGACCGATTTTATCCTGGGCTTTTTCAGACCCAGGCCAGCTGGCCTTGGTGAGTTCCCGATAGAACATCCCCATTGTCTCACTGTGTGGGTGCACACCTGGCGGTCCTGAGTTTCTTGCTCGTGCTCTCTCTCCATCTGCTCCTGATTTGGACCTTGAGGTTTCAGTCCAGTGCTCCAATGTGGGTCTCTGTCTCTGTCTTCTTTCATTGCCTGATGAAGGTTAATATTCAGGAGGATGCCTATATGTTTTTCTTTGGCTTCTCCTTCTTATTTAGCTTCTCTAAGATCACGAATTATAGGCTCAATGACCTTTATTTATGGCTAGAAACCAAATATGAGTGAGTACATCCCATGTTCCCATTTTGGGCCTGGCTAACCTCACTCCGGATAGTGTTTTCTATTTCCATCCATTTGCCTGCAAACTTCAAGAAGTCCTTGTTTTTTACTGCTGAGTAGTACTCTAATATGTATATATTCCATACTTTCTTCATCCATTCTTCAAATGAAGGACATCTAGGTTGTTTCCAGGTTCTGGCTATTACAAACAATGCTGCTATGAACATAGTAGAGCATATACTTTTGTTGTTTGATAAGGCCTTTCTTGGGTATATTCCCAAGAGTGGTATTGCTGGGTCCAGGGGTAAGTTGATCCCGAATTTCCTGAGAAACCTCCACACTGTTTTCCAGAGTGGTTGCGCAAGTTTGCATTCCCACCAGCAATGGATGAGTGTACCCCTTTCTCCACAACCTCTCCAGCAAAAGCTATCATTGGTGTTTTTTTATTTTAGCCATTCTGACAGGTGTAAGATGGTATCTTAAAGTTGTCTTGCTTTGCATTTCCCTGATCGCTAAGGAAGTTGAGCATGACCTTAGGTGTCTTTTGGCCATTAGAACTTCTTCTGTTGAGAGATCTCTGGTAACCTCAGTGCCCCATTTTATAATTGGGTTGATTAGCCTATTACGGTCTAGTTTCTTGAGTTCTTTGTATATTTGGAGATCAGACCTTTGTCAGTTGCGGGGTTGGTGAAGATCTTCTCCCAGTCAGTGGGTTGCCTTTCTGTCTTAGCAACAGTGCCCTTTGCTTTACAGAAGCTTCTCAGTCTCAGTAGGTCTCATTTATTCAATGTGGCCCTTACTGTCTGTGCTGCTGGGGTTATACATAGGAAGTGGTCTCCTGTGCCCACGTGTTGTAGAGTACTTCCCACTTTCTCTTCTATCAGGTTCAGAGTATTCAGACTGATATTGAGGTCTTTAATCCACTTGGACTTGAGTTTTGTGCATGGTGATAGATATGGATCTATTTTCTTTCTTCTACAGATTGGCATCCAGTTTTGCCAGCACAATTTGTTGAAGATGCTCGCTTCTTTCCATTGTATACTTTTAGCTCCTTCATCGAAAATCAGGTGTTCATAGGTTTGTGGGTCTTCTATTCGATTCCATTGGTCGCCTTCTCTGTTTTTATGCCAATACCAAGCTGTTTTCAATACTGTATCTCTGTAATAGAGTTTGAAGACAGGGATGGTAATGCCTCCAGACGTTCCGTTATTGGATAAGATTGTTTTGGCTATCCTGGTCTTTTTGTTTTTCCATATAAAGTTGATTATTGCCTTCTCCAGATCTGTGAAGAATTTTGATGGGATATTGATGGGGATTGCATTGAATCTATAGATTGCTTTTGGTAGAATTGCTATTTTTACTATGTTGATCCTCTCAATCCAAAAACAAGGGAGATCCTTCAATTTTCTGGTGTCCTCTTCTATTTTTTTCTTCAAAGTCTTAAAGTTCTTGTCAAATAGATCTTTCACTTCCTTGGTCAGGGTTACCCCAAGATATTTTATGCTCTTTGTGGATATCATGAAAGGTGATGCTTCTCTGATTTCCCTCTCTGTTTCATTATCCTTAGTGTATAGGAAAGCAACTGATTTTTTGGAGTTGATCTTGTATCCTGCCACATTACAAAAGGTGTTTATCAGCTGTAGGAGTTCTTTGGTAGAGTTTTTGGGGTCGCTTATGTAAACTATCATATCATCTGCCAATAACGAAAGCTTAACTTCTTCCTTTCCAATACGAATCCCCTTGATCACCTTATGTTGTCTTATTGCTATGTCTAGAACTTCAAGCACTATATTGAAGGGGTATGGAGAGAGTGGACATCCTTGTCTTGTTCCTGATTTTAGTGGGATGACTTTGAGTTTTTCTCCATTTAATTTAATGTTAATTTAATGTTAATTTAATGTTAGCTGTCGGCTTGCTGTAAATAGCTTTTATTATATTTAGGTATGACCCTTGTATCTCTAGTCTCTCCAATACCTTTATCATAAAGGGGATGTTGAATTTTGTCAAATGCTTTTTCAGCATCTAATGAAATGATCATATGGTTTTTTTCTTTCAGTTTATTTATATGGTGGATTACATTGATAGATGTGCGTATGTTGAACCAGCCCTGCATCTCTGGGATGAAGCCTACTTGATCATAATGGATAATTGTTCTAATGTGTTCTTGAATTCGGTTTGCCAGTATTTTATTAAGAATTTTTGTGTCGATATTCATGATTGAGATAGGCCTGTAGTTCTCTTTCTTGGTTGGATCTTTGTGTGGTTTTGGTATCAGGGTAACTGTACCTTCATAAAAGGAATTTGGCAATGACTTTTCTGTTTCTATATTGTGAAATACATTAAGGAGAATAGGTATTAGCTCTTCTTGGAAGTTCTGGTAGAATTCTGCATTGAAACCATCTGGTCCTGGGCTTTTTTTAGAGGGGAGATTTTTGATAACTGCTTCAAGTTCTTCGCGACTAACAGGTCTATTTAGATCTTTCACCTGGTCTTGGTTTAGCTTTGGTATATGGTACTTATCTAAAAAGATGTCCATTTCTTTTGTATTTTCCAGTTTTGTGGCATACAGGCTCCTGTAGTAAGATCTAATGATTCTCTGAATTTCCTCTGTGTCTGTGGTTATGTCCCCCTTTTCATTTCTGATCTTATTTATTTGCGTGTTCTCTCTCTGTTGTTTAATTAGTTTGGATAGGGGTTTGTTGATCTTGTTTATTTTCTCCAAGAACCAACTTTTTGTTTCATTGATTCTTTGGACTGTTTTCTGTGTTTCTATTTTGTTGAGATTTCTGCCCTCAGTTTGATTATTTCCAGTCTTCTACTCCTTCTGGGCACATCTGCTTCTTTTTTTTTTCTAAAGCTTTCAGGTGTGCTGTTAAGTCCCCAATGTATGCTTTCTTCATTTTCTTTAAGTGGGCTCTTAGTGCTATGAACTTTCCTCTTAATACTGCTTTCATCGTGTCCCCTAGGTTTGTTTATGTTGTCTCTTTATTTTCATTAAATTCAAGGAAGACTTTAATTTCTTTCTTAATTTCTTTCTTGACCCAGGTGTGGTTCCGTAGTTGATTGTTCAGTTTCCAGGTGTATGTAGGCTTTCTAGGGTAGCATTGGTGTTGCCTTCTAACTTTAATCCGTGGTGATCTGATAAGACACAGGTGGAAACTGATATTCTTTTGTATCTGTGGAGGTTTCCTTTGTTTCCGAGTATATGGTCAATTTTTGAGAAGGTTCCATGAGCTGCAGAGAAGAAGGTGTATTCTTTCCTATTTGGGTGGAGTGTTCTATAGATGTTTGTTAAGTCCATTTGCTTCATTACCTCCAATAATTCTCTTAGTTCTCTATTAGGTTTCTGTCTGATTGACCTGTCCATTGGAGAGAGGTGTATTGAAGTCTCCTACTACTAGTGTTTGTGTGGTTTGAGGTCTGCCTTGAGTTCTAGTAATATTTTTTACATAATTGGGTCCTTTTGTATTAGGGGCATTGATATTCAGGATTGAGATGTCATCCTGATGATTTGTTCCTGTTATGAGTATAAAGTGTCCATCTCGATCTCTTCTGATTGATTTTAGTTTGAAGTCAGTTTTGTTGGAAATTAGTATGGCCACACCTGCTTTTTTCTTAGGACCATTTGCTTGAAAGACCTTTTCCTAACCTTTGAGTAGATGCCTGTCTTTGTGGTTGAGATGTGTTTCTTGCAAACAGCAGAATGTTGGATCCTGTTTTCGTATCCAATCTCTTAGCCTGTGCCTTTTTATATGTGAATTGAGACCATTAATATTAAGTGATATTAATGACCAGTGGTTGTTTACTCTGGTTACTCTTATTGTTTTTGGTAGTAGAGTTTGTGTGTGTCCCTTCTTTGAGTTGTGCTGGTGAAGGGTTGCTAAATGCCTGAGTTGTTGTAGGCAGTGTTGGCAATGTTGGATTCCTTGGGTTGCGATTTTCCTTCTATTACTTTCTGTAGGGTTGGATTTGTGGCTACTTATTGTTTAAGTTTGTTCTTATCCTGGAATGTCTTGTTTTCTCCATTGATAGTGAACACTAGCTTGGCTGGGTATAGTAGTTTGGGTTTGCATCCATGGTCTCTTAGTTTTTGAAGTACCTCTATCCAGGACCTTCTGGCTTTCATGTTTTCCATAGAGAAGTCAGGTGTAAGTCTGATCGGTTTACCTTTATAAGTTACTTGACCTTTTTCCTTTGCAGTTCTTAATATTCTTTCTTTAACCTGTATATTTTGTGTTTTGATTATTATATGGCGAGGGGATGTTTTTCTTTGATCCAGTCTGTTTGTTGTTCTGTATTTCTTGAATATTCAAAGGAATATCTTTCTTTATGTTGGGAAAGTTTTCTTCCATAATTTTGTTAAAAATATTTTCTGGGATGCCGGGCGATGGTGGCACACACCTTTAATCCCAGCACTCAGGAGGCAGAGGCAGGCAGATCTCTGTGAGTTTGAGACCAGCCTGGTCTACAGAGCTAGTGCCAGGACGGGCTCCAAAGCCATAGAGAAACCCTGTCTCAAAAAACGAAATAAAAAATATATTTTTTTTTCTGAGCCTTTGAGCTGTGATTCTTCTCCTTCTTCTATTCCTATTATTCTTAAGTTTGGTCTTTTTATTGTGTCCCATATTTCCTGAATGTTTTGTGATGAGAATTTCTTGGCGTTGCTGTTTTCTTTGATCAGTGCGTTTATTTTCTCTATGGTCTCCTCAGAATCTGAGATTCTTTCTTCTATCTCTTGTATTCTATTGATTATGCTTGTTTCTGTAGGCTCTGCTCGTTGACCTGGATTTTCCATATCCAGCTGGTGCTCAGTTTGTGTTTTCTTCCTTGCTTCCATTTCCATTTTCAATTCTTAAACTGTTTCCATTACCTGTTTGATTGTTTTTTCTTGGTTTCCCAGCGTCTCATGGACGTATTTACTCATTTCTTCAAACTTTTTGTTATACTTCTCATCCTTTTCTATAAGGGTGTTTTTTTTTTACATGTTGTTTAAGGGACTCTATTACTTTCATAAAGTCAGTTTTTTCCACTTCTTCTGTGTTAGGGTGTTCAAGTCCTTCTGTTGTAAGATCATTGGGTCTGGTGTTTTCATGTTGTTTTTCAGATTATTGGGTGACTTTTTGCCTTGACGCCTGCCCATCTCCCCCTATGATGCTATCTAACTAGTCTTTTAAAACCGGATCAGGTTTCTCTGCTGGCTAGAGGCTTCTCTTACTAATTGCCCTCGCTCTGTTTCCTGGCTCCTGCCAGGGGCCAAGATCCCTCTCACCCCTCAGAATGGTCTTCAGGAACAGGACCAGGCTCTCCGTTTGCCAGGGACCTTGCCAACAAAAGGCTTACCTTTTTGATTTAATTGTTGTGGGGCGATCTCTTCTCGGTGTTGCTCACTGGTCCCTGCTGCCTGCATTGTCTGCCTTCGCACCAGTCCCCACTGGTCCCGGCTGCCTGCGGCCTGCGTCACCCTCTGCCACCTGTGTTGCCCGCCTGCTTAGGTTGTCTGCCACTGTGCCTGCATTGGTCGTCTTCATTTTGCATTTGAAAAAAAGCATTTCTCTCTCCTTTCATCGCCTGATAAAAGTTAATATTCAGGAGGATGCCTATATGTTTTTCTTTGGGTTCTCCTTCTTATTTAGCTTCTCTAAGATCACGAATTATAGGCTCAATGTCCTTTATTTATGGCTAGAAACCAAATATGAGTGAGTACATCCCATGTTCCTCTTTTTGGGTCTGGCTTACCTCACTCAGGATAGTGTTTTCTATTTCCATCCATTTGCCTGCAAACTTCAAGAAGTCCTTGTTTTTTACTGCTGAGTAGTACTCTAATATGTATATATTCCATACTTTCTTCATCCATTCTTC